>NC_057863.1:285073660-285373660 GCF_019393635.1 Dromiciops gliroides
ACAAAAGAAACAATAGAACTGCTCCTAAGTTAAGTATAGGCACTACTGACTCTGAATAGAAACTACTTAATGTAGATGGATTTTTTTACATAATAACATTAAGCCCAGGGAATAATGTGGGAACATAGGGAGGGGATAAGTTACTTGGGGGAAGGTCCAGAAATCCATCTAGAGTCTGGAAATGACAAAGACAGTCAGCCCCAGGCAATTCATTTGTCTGGGAAAGAGGGGACTGGGTGGGGAATTAGTTCTCAGTAAATTTTGTAGTTCTCATTCCCTCTTCTTGGTCAAGACAAATTCTGGTTTCATGTATACTATTACAGATTTTAATTGCTTCATGACATCTTTTAATAAATTGCAAACTGAGGGATTACATTAGAATTCAAGGAAGCTGGTAATATAAATGACTTAGATCTGAACCTTAATGTAAACTAGCTAGGGTTTTATTCTAGCTTATAGTTGTGCTATCATTTTATCTCATTCTTCATGGAATATCCTGTTAATCAAAGGTTAAAACTATTTTTTGACAGCTAGGTGGTACAGTGGTTAGAGTTCTGGTCCTGGAGTCAAGAAGACCTGAGTTCAAATTTGCCCTTAGACATGTAATGGTGGGAAATGGGGTACGGGTTGGATTAGGGGTTGGGGTTCTTGGGAATTCCTCTTTAAAAAATTACACCCTCTTGCACACAAAATTTAGTTAGAATAAGGTGATAATTTATTTAGGAGCAAGGGAAGGGAAGGGTGGGGGGAGGGAAACCATGAAAGAAATCCTTGGACTTTTCATGGGGAGATTTGGCATAAAGCACATGGCTCAGAGGTACCAAATCTCCTCAAACAGGAGACTGGAAGGTACTTTTATAGAGGCCTGATGGGGGTGGACCATCTGCCTGTGGAAAGTTCCTTTAGTGAAGGTGGACCATCCCCCACTGGTGGTAGCTGGGGGAATTGGGTGAGGAGTGGAGGACCATCCCCCACTGGTAGTGACTAGAGGAATTGGGTGAGGGGTGGCTAGGGATCTCTCTTCAGGACCCAAAGGCCGCAGCCACACCCAAATTGATCTCCCCAGGGTAAGGGAGACCAGAATGAAGGGTAGGAATCTGAAGCTAGCTCAGTCTGATTAGGTTCCGCTTATCTCTCTAGGCGTTATCTGTCCTCTGGTTTAGTTTCTCAAGGAGAAGATTCCTTGGTGTGCCCCAGAGAACTTCTGTGGTGCCCTGCACCCCATGACAGACACTAACTGTGTCACCCTGAGCAAATGACTTGACCCTTTCTGCCTCAGTTTCCTCATCTGTAACATGAACTAAATCAAGAAATGATAAACTGCTCCACTATATTTGCCAGGAAAACTCCAAATGGTGTCACGAAGAGTCAGATATGATTGAAAGGAATAAACAACAATAAGGTTCAATATTTGTGTATCTAAGGTATCTTTTTGTCTTTGACTTCTTCAAAGGATATGCTCAATGGGGGATTTAAGGATTAAAAAGTACAAAGAGATTAGTGATTTTTCTCATGTAATTACAAATTATCACTCAATTTTGAAATTTTATTAGTGTCATGGGGTGCAGAGCACCCCAGAATTTCTCTGGGGCACATCAAGGAATCTTCTCCTTGAGAAACTAAACCAGAGGACAGATAACGCCTAGAGAGATAAGCGGAACCTAATCAGACTGAGCTAGCTTCAGATTCCTACCCTTCATTCTGGTCTCCCTTACCCTGGGGAGATCAATTTGGGTGTGGCTGCGGCCTTTGGGTCCTGAAGAGAGATCCCTAGCCACCCCTCACCCAATTCCTCTAGTCACTACCAGTGGGGGATGGTCCTCCACTCCTCACCCAATTCCCCCAGCTACCACCAGTGGGGGATGGTCCTCCCTCACTAAAGGAACTTTCCACAGTCAAAAGGTGACCCCTCCCCCCATCAGTCCTCTATAAAAGTACCTTCCAGTCTCCTGGAAGATTTGGAGATTTGGTACCTCTGAGCCATGTGCTTTGTGCCTATCTCCCCATGAGAGTCCAAGGATTTCTTTCATGGCTTCCCTCCGCCCACCCTTCCCTTGCTCCTAAATAAACTAGCACCTTATTCTAACTACTTTTGTGTGCAAGAGGGTGTAATTCTTTAAAGAGGAATTCCTAGAACCCCAACCCCTACCCCAACCTGTACCCCATTTCCCCCATTACATTATCAATAAACTCATTTTTACCTGGTGATAAACACTGGTGACTGAGAAGCCAGATAGTTCCCCAAATTTAAATAGAATCTGATGAACTTTGATTTTGGGATTCATAAAACCTGGATTCTCTTGTGAGAAGTGAAGTCAAAGATGACCAGATAACAGAATAGATACATTGAGAAAGCAAGGAACTCTAAAACTTTAGATTGACCAACTAGACATCAAGGCAGACATACTGAGGTAGTAAGGGGAGATAAAAGTTTATAGCGGGGACATTAAGTAGGTGTGTCTACTACCCTCTATAAAAGCATTGTCCTTCTGGTTCAGGGAGGTTAAACTTATACGCTTTTCTCCCAGCCACATCCTCTTGTGCTGAATAAAAACTTTACTTTATCTTTGATCGGGACATGTGCAAGTTTTTAATGCTTTCATGGTGGAAATCCAAGGACCAGTATTTCTTCACACACCCACCACATTTCTATGCTGTGTCTATACAGTGTTCTCAAAGCAAATTTCTATCAATCCTAGTGATATTTTTTCCTCACAAAGCAAACATGCAAGCATTTTGATATTTTGGTGACATGTAGGCACAGACTATATTTCTATTTTTATATAAATTTAGCTTTTCCCCAAGCTTTTCTGTACATCAATAGTGCTAGAACTTCATTCAGTTATTGATTCAATAAGCATTTATTATTATCTATTATGTAATAGGTGTTGTGCTAGATACTGGAAAAAGGAAAAATGGTTGATGCTTTCAGGTGTTTGTATTGTATTGGGGGCTCAAAACATGTACACAGATAAGTAAATACAAAGTATATTTTGTAGGAACAAAATATGAAATGTGATATGGGGTTGGACATATCAAGGAATTAAGGGACTATTAAAGTTTAAACTGACCAACTAGCTATCAGGATGGACACACCTAAGAAGTGAGGAAGACAAGCCCATTAGGTGTCACTGCTGACTGATCAGAGCCAAGGGACAGAAATGACTTCAGAAGTGTGGGGACCAATTTTTAATTGGGGAGTGTTCGCTTAAGTGGCTCGCTGCAATATTGGGGCAAGGAAGGAGACCGGCAGCCTCCCTCAAAACAGAACAGGATTTATTTTAACAAGAACGAACTTAAAAAAACACAAACAGTATCAGTAGGATCAAGGGAAAGGAAATAAAATGGGGAAAGGAAAATTATACAACCTCAAAAGATACCAGCGCCCAAGAATCAGCTGAGAATACGCAGCAGACCTCCTGTTGTTCCAGTGTCCAGCTAGAATGCCCAATTCTCCTCCCCCAATCCCAGAAAAACCCCACACCAGCCCCAGCCAATGGAATGGCCGCTCTGACAGTCACATGACTGCCCTCACTAGGCTTCCAATCATTATAATTTTGCCCGGCCCATGTAGGCTTAGGTGAGTGGTGATGACATAAGGTGCCAGCACCATGTCAAAGGCTACAACCAGTGGGTGGAGCACTGTGCAGTTTGTGGCGCCTCAGGCCAGTGCGCACTGAGGCATAAAAACCTCAAATAACAATTAATTCTTTACAGTAGTCAGGACCACCACCCCATTCCAGCTTTCCCCACTCCCAAAGGGAACTTTCCATAGTCAGGTGGTCACCCCATCTGTCTCCCCACCTCAATAAAAGCTTTGCCCTTTCTTCTGTTGGATAAGCAAGATGTCATTAAGATATTTCCTCCCCTCAAGGGAAATCTTTCTAAGCCCCCAAATAAAAGACTATTTTATTCTAATTGGATTTTGTTCAAGAGGGTGTAATTCTTTAAGAGAAATACCTAAGGACCCACACCACCTCTTTCTCCTATGACAAAATGGTTTTCAGGAAGGTGGGTGTTGTGGGGAAATAGAGGAGGTTTGGGGATAGCAGTTTGGGATAGGGGTAGGGGTTCTTAGGAATTCCTTTTTAAATAATTACACCATCTAGCACACAAATCCAATTAGAATAAATAATAGTTTATTTAGGGTACTAGGGAAAGGAAACCAAGAAAGAAATCCTAGGACTCCTCTTGGAGAGAAGGCATAGCACAGAGCTGTGGCTCTGAGATAGCTATCTCCTCAAGCAGGGGACAGACAGATATTTTTAGAGGTCCGATGAGGTGATCCTCTGACTGTGGAAAGTTCCTCTATTGGAAGAGGACCATCCCCCACTGATGGTGACTAGGGGAGTTGGGTGAGGGGTGGCTGGAGATCTCTCAAGCCATCTCTCTCCTCCTCACACCACAGAGGCGGCATCCACACCTAATCTCATCTCCCCCCAAGGGTGGGGGAGACTGGAATGAAGGGTGGTAGTCCTAGAGCTAGCTCAGTCCCAATCCAGTGTCACTTATCTCTTTAGGTGTGTCTGTCCTTTGGTTTAGTTTCTCTAGGAGAAGTTTCTTTGATTTACCCCCAGAGAACTTCTGGGGTATGCTAGGACTGTAACAGTGGGGAAGAGTTCCAAGACCTGGGAAATATGGGCATCTGCTGCACTTTCCAAAGGTATCCTCTAAATGTAATAACTATTATAAAGTCTTACCTATCAGATAAAAAAGTCAACTGAATACGAATAGGATAGGGAGAAACTGATAGACAACTGTTCATATAAAAAATTCTGGTATTCTGTGCTCGCTTCGGCAGCACATATACTAAAATTGGAACGATACAGAGAAGATTAGCATGGGGGGCAGCCAGGTGGCGCAGTGGATGGAGCATTGGCCCTGAATTCTAGAGGACCTGGGTTCAGGTCCGGCCTCAGACACTTGACACTTGCTGGCTGTTTGACCCTGGGCAAGTCACTTAACCCCAATTGCCCAGCAAAAAAAAAAAAAAAAAAATTCCGGTATTTTAACAGGAAGATGGATAGCTGAGAAAAGCAAATTTCCATTTCAATAAGAAAAAAAAAAATCCTTCCTAAAAAACTAGAATCAGGTTTCCATGAGTTTAATGGAAGGAATCAAGAAGGAATGAATGCAATATCACTGGAGGTCTTCAAATATAGAGTAGGTTATTACTTGTGGGAGAACTTAATAAAAAATCCTTGTTTCAATATATGTTTGATAAGGACATGGATACAACCTTGAAAGATTTAATAGTCTAGTAAGCAATTAGGTTCATTTACACTTGGCTTCATAGTGAATGTGGTGTGGGAATACAGTGGTACCCCACGAAACCTAAAGATCCTAATCCCTAAGGAATCCTTAAAATTTACCCAAGGGAAAAACAGCTCTATCTCCCACCTCAGCAATAAGGTGTGTCCCAGCATGACCTTTGTAGCTGATAAGCAATACCTAAGTTTGCAAGATTATATGCAAGATATGGATGGGTGCTGCATATCTATCTTACTGATGCCTCATTATTCCAAAATCCTCTCCCTGTTTGAATTTCCCTCCTAGTTGCTTTGTAATCCCCTTCCCTTTCTTTGTTTTATAAAGATACAAAAGACCAGATCTTCTCTTACTCCATTGGGACAGTTACCATAGCAATCACTCCCCCTGCCATATACTCCTCTCTCCTAATAAATCTCTTTTTATTTTATGAAATTTGTGATGGGTCTCTAATTCTTTGTATGAGGTAGTGTTCTGATCCTGGTCACAAACTCCTCCCACCCGAAAAAAAAAATGTAGTTCTAGTTCTTACTTCCAAGATTTGCTTCTTTTTCTAATTGGTCTGTATTAAAATATTAATCAAGATAACAAATATTAATTCAGCTCCTACCCTATGCACATCCCTGTGTTAGGTGCTAGGGATACATAGATAAGAAGCTTATATCCTAGTGCATCCAATCAATAGATAAATCTTTTTTTTTCTACTTCTATATCTCTCATATCATTCCTCTTCTCTTTACTCATATGGCTACCATACTGACTAAGCTTTCATTGATTCTTTCCCAAGTACTGTCTTTCAAAGTGGTTTCCTGGCCTCAAGTTTCTTTCCATTCCAATCCATGCTTCATGTAGCTGCCAAAGTGACTTTTCTAAAGCATGAGTCTGATGTGCTTACCACCTCCGCATTGTTAATTTACTCTGGAGGTTCTCTCTACTGTAGGTTAAGCATATATTAGTTTATTCTTTCTATTGAGGTTCAGGTTTTAAAATGCATTAAAAAAATTCAAAAAATAACTTGTCCAAACTTCACATATAAAATCCATTTGCAACTAACATTAGTCATTAGGTAAAAGGACACACTTCAAATTTTAAAAGGGTATAAAATATTACTTCTCTTTAAAGTCAAGGATACAGGAAGCCAACTTGACAGCAGCTGGAGCTCAGGGATAACCTCTGAAATTCATTCTCCTTATGGTTGTTTCTTCAGCAGATCTGTAGCTAGAAAAAGTTTTCTTCCTTTCTATTTTTATTTATTTATTGGTGAAGCAATTGGAGTTAAGTGAATTGCCCAGAGTCACACAGCTAGCATTAAGTGTCTGAGGCCAAATTTGAACTCAGGTCCTCCTGACTCCAGGGCCACTGCTCCATCCACTGTGCCACCTAGCTGCCCCCTTTCTTCCCTTTTAAAGAAACAACCCTTATCTTATAGGCTCTTGGAGTACCAGTCTGCTATATCAAATGCTGATTAGGTTTTTGGGAGAAAGGAGAAGAGAAACTAGGGAAAGGTTTGAAAGGCAAACTAAGGGAGAGCAGGATTCCCCCATAGCCCAGGGGCACAGACACATTCCTACTGGAGAAATACACCTATTTACTCCTCCCTGACAACAGCTCTCCTGCTACTTCTAAAATTAAATATGAATTCCTCTGTTTGGCATTTAAAGCTCTTCACAACCAGGTCCCATCTGACTTTTCCTGTTTTATAACACATTACTTACACCATCTCCTATCTCGGGACTTTTACACGGATTTTTCTCTCTTTCCTAGAAGGTACTCTCTGCACTTTCTCACTTTGCAATTCCTGGTTTCTTTCAGTTCTCACCTCAAATGATCACTTCTGTAGGAGACCTTTCCTTATTCTTCCTTACCCCCTACCATAGGTTAAAACCTTTCCCTCAAAAAAGTTGTCTTGTATCATTTTAAAAAAAATAAAAGTATTTTATTTTCCAGTTACATGTAGAGATAATTTTCAACATTCGTTTTTATAAGATTTCCAATTTCAAATTTTTCTCCCTCCCTCCCCTAGACAGCAGGTAATCTGATATAGGTTATATATATATATATATATATATATATATATATATATATATATATATATATATATAAAATAACATTAAACATATTTATGCATTAGTCACGTTATAAGAGAAGAATCAGAGCAAAAAGGAAAAACCTCAAAAAAGAAAAACAACAGCACCAAAAGAAATAGTATGGTTTAATCAGCCTCCATATTCCACAGGGTTTTTGTTTTGTTTTGTTTTGTTTTCTGGATTTGGAGGGCCTTTTCCATCATGAGTCCTTTGGGACTTTCTTGTACCATTGTATTGGTGAGAAGAATCTAGTCTATCACAGTTGATCAACACATAATGTTGATGTATCATTTTAAAGGTGTTTTGTATACATATTTACTTACATACAAACACAATTTAATAAGAACTGACTTGTCCTCACCTATTTCTGCGTTCCCAAGGCAATGAATTGCCTGGGAATGACCAGACTTTGGAAATTCTAACTTCTGATTATTTTGTAGCTCTCCCAATTTCCCTTCCAGGGATTTTCAAGATTTCTATATGTACTTTTGCTTGTTATGTAAAACAACTTACCACATGAAACTGAGTGAATTTTACTCTTCCGAAGGGCAGTCTCCTTGCTCTCTCTCTGTTCTGTTACCCCATATAAACTCTGTCCCAAGTCCCCATCTTTGTGTATTCCTAACAATCTGCTTTGTGATACTCTAATTTATAGCTCCTTTGCCCCAATTAAAGACCTAAATTCTGTTATATTAATTGTTTCATATTTTTTTAGGTTGACAATACATATTTACATATCTATGCATGTAGGTATATTCATTTATATGTAGATATGTTTATATCTATATCTGCATACACACATATATCCATCTATCAAATATCTATCTAGTTGGATAACTAGCATCTATATCTATCTATCTATGCATGTTGTTTACTCAGTTAGACTTCAGATTCTTTGAGTTCCTAAGGCATTTTTAAAAAATCTTTGTTTATAGATGCCTAGCACAATACTTTGCTCATAGTAGGTATTTAGTACATTCCTATTAATGAATTGCTAATAGATTGACATCACAGGTGTACTTACCAATATTTTATATATATTTTCTCCTAATTAGAAATTAAGCTCCATGAGAGCAGATATACCTCATTTTTATTTGTATCTCCAGCCTTGCCACATAGTAACAGCTTCATAAAATTTTCATCCTGTTTTCTTCCATTTGATATGGTGTGTGTGTGTGTGTGTGTGTGTGTAATAGGATGTCAAAAGAGAGAGAGACCTCTTTAGAGAGATCAGGAGGAAGGGTCTCATTTGGAGATATGAACTGTGCTTTCTAAAAAAATAAATATTCTATAAAGGCTAAGGTAAGGCATTTATGACATCAGGAAGCAGTGGTAAAAATGCATAAGGCAGGAGAGAGAATGTCCTATACAGGGAAGAGCTAGCAGGCTAATTTGTCAGAAATTGAGAGTGGGAGAAGAGTAATATGAAATATGACCAGAGAGGAAGGTGAGATCCAAATTCAAGAGAGCCTTAAATCTGAGGATGAGGATTTGGTATGATTAACAATAGCCACAGGAACAACAACAACATTTTTATAGAGCTTAAGGATTTGTATATCTTAACTTCCTTAAATTTACTTTACATTTTCAGTTGTCAGGCAACTCATGAAAAATTAGATGAAGAGAGGGAAAAGGGGAAACAGAGACAGAGAGAGCAAGAGATGACCTCATTAAAAAAAAATCCATTTAAAAGTAATTTAAAAGACACTGAACTCCATGAACTTGACAAACATCTCATTTCGTAAAGCAATAATATAACTCCCATTCTATTTGCTCACAAAATGGAATATATTTTGTTTTGTGTGATTGTAAATTTAATGTTGAATTGTTTTTATTTTGACTATTTTAATATTCCCCACTTTGCAAATAAGTACATTTTGTTTTCCTTCTGCTTCACTAAAATATCCCATGATGGAGAAATAATGCCTAATAACTCTGGATTCTCAAAGGCTATGCTCAGTGAGAATACACTCTAATCCAGAGGTTCTTGATCCTTTTTGTGTGTATGTATTGTAGACCCATATGAGAGACTGGTAAAGCCAAAGTGTTCTGTCTCAGAATATTTTAGGATGCCTAAAATGAAATACAAGTGATTTCAAAGGAAGCCATTTATTTATTTATTTATCTATGTATTCATCTATTTATTTATTTGTTTGTTTGTTTATTCATTCATTCATTCATTCATTCATTCATCTATCTCTCTCTCTATCTATTTATTTATTTATTCAGGGCAATGAGGGTTAAGTGACTTGCCCAGAGTCACACAGCTACTAAGTGTCAAGTGTCTGAGGCTGAATTTGAACTGAGGTATTCCTGAATCCAAGGCAAGTGCTTTATCCAGTGCACCACCTAGCTGCCCCCAAAGGAAGCCATTTATAGTGAAATTGTTATTTACCTATTTTTAAACATGTTTAGGTTAGAATTCCTATATGTAACAGGTCTTAATGTTCTGGGCCCAGAGCACCCCAGAAGTTCTCTGGGGTACATCAAAGAACCTTCTCCTTGAGAAACTAAACCAAAGGACAGACACACCTAAAGACATAAGTGGAACCTAATCAGGACGGAGCTAGCCCCAGGACCCCCAACCTTCATTCCAGTCTCCCTCACCCCTGGGGATATAAGTTTGGGTGTGGCTGCTGCCTTTGTGCCAGGAGGAGGAGAGAGATGGCTTGAGAGATCTGCAGCCACCCCTCACCTAACTCCCCCATCCACCACCAGTGGGGGATGTTCCTCCCTCAATAAGGGAACTTTCTACAGTTAGATGATCACCTCATTGAACCACCATCGGACCTCTATAAAAGTATCTGCCTGTCTCCTGCTTGAGGAGATTGGTATCTCAGAGTCATGCTCTGTGCCATGCCTTTCTCCACATGAGAAGAAGTCCAAGGATTTCTCTCTTGGTTTCCCTTCTCCAGCCCCTAAATAAACTACTATCTTATTCTATTGGATTTGTGTGCAAGAGGGTGTAATTATTTAAAGAGGAATTCCTAAGGACCCCAAACCCCTAAGTCCTATCCCAAACTCCCTACCCTCTTTTTCCCACATCATTAACATGCTGTAAAAGATCTCAATAGTAGCCTGGTGACAGTGTATATGCTTTTCATCCAAAGAACAGCCTAACAAAGTTTGACGATAATTATTACCCAAATTTGTTACAGGATTGTCACAGGGGAAATAGGTGGTGGGGGTCCTTAGGTATTTCTCTTTAAAGAATTACAACTCTGGCACGCAATCCAATTAGAATAAAATGGTCTTTTATTTGGGTGCTGGAGAAAGTAACTAAGAGGGAAGTGTGGAAATTTACTTTGATTTGGGGACCCTGCCTTTGAGCTGAGATTAAAAAGCCTTAGGCCCTCGGGGGTTTTTTCTGTGTAAAGAGGAACGACGGCCCCTCTTCCGCAGCTTCAGCTGTGGAGGGGCCTCTGAGCTGAGCTAAGCTGCACGGACCAAAAACCTTGAGCCAAGGGTGTGCCACAGTGTTGCCCATGCTCACAGCAGGGAGGCACATGAAAACCTCAGAGACGCTGGGGTTTGCTCCACCTACCCCCCCCAGCTTGGCCCTGGGGAGCAGGGGCTCCGCCAGCCCTGGGGGTGGCCAGCCCCGGATTTCACTTGAGTGAGAGAGTTAATAAAATGGGACACTAGAGACGCTGAGAGGGGGAGACATACGGAGGTTGGAAGATTAAGAGAACAGGAGGAAATGGTACAGGGGTTGGAGAAGACAGTAAGGGAGGGTGGACAGAGAATGGAGACACTGGAGCACTAGGAGAATGGAAGGAGAGGTCGGTGAGAGAGAAACACAGGAGTTCAGTGCAGCAGTACAGAGAGGAAAGTTAGATGGTAAGTGGGGTCGACAAAGTAAAAGGGGCTTGGAATTACAAGAAAGGAGCTAAGCAGTAAAAGCAAAGCAGTGAAGCTGTAGTGAAGGAGAAAAAGTGAAAGATGGAGAAAGTTGGAGCATACCCTAAAGCAAGAGGCAGCAAGGCCTTTATTATATTAAAAGCAGACAGGTTGTATAATTTGCATTTCTTACCTCTTACATTGATTTTTATAAAGAAACTCTGCTTTGATTATTTAATTAAGAGGCTTCTTAATTTTTTGCTTATCAATTTGGGAGCAGTGTGGAGAAATTTTTAAACAGTCCATATTAAATTAATAGCAGTCAGATAGCCATCCAGTCAGAAGTCCCCAGATCCCCAGATTAGTCCTCCAATAAGGTTAGCCCCCCCCCCATGGGGCAGCTGGGTGGCCCAGTGGATGAAGCACCAGCCCTGGATTCAGGAGGACCTGAGTTCAAATCCGGCCTCAGACACTTGACACTTGCTAGCCATGTGACCCTGGGTAAGTCACTTAACCCTAATTGCCCTGCAAAAAAAAAAAAAAGATTAGGCTCCTCAAATTAGGCCTAAGCTAGTCAGTTAAAATATTCTTATATTTGAATGGCAACCACATCAGGACTTATGGCCCAATTATAATTTTTCCAAAGTTATAATTTTTCATATAATTATAATTTTCAAATAAGTACAGTTCTATAATTTTTCAGACTAGATTATAGTTTTGTTTTGTTTTGTTTTTTACAGAAGTCAAAGACTCTACTTGGAGGGGAGGAGATGACTTAGAGACCTCTTTCTTCTTGAATGGAAGTAAAGCCAAAGCTTTTCTAGAGGAAAGATGGGGTGACCACCTGACAATGGGAAGTTCCTTTTGAGGGTGGGTAGGGAAAGATTCCTGAGAGGCAGGGGAATTTTCTTTTGGAATGATAGTCCTGACCTCTGGAGTTATATCTACCTCCTAGCTCAGATATTAGCCATGCCTAATTGACTTTCCTGCTATAGAATTTAATCTCCCCAAACTTTTTAAGTGTGTCCCTCCTGAAAACTAGTTGGCCAGTTTAAACTGTAATAGTCCCTTAATTCCTTGATATGTTCCAACACCCGTGTCAGGATGAAGAATTTTTTTTGACGGTAGCAACTAGGTGGCACAATGGATATGGTGCCAGCCTGGAGTCAGGAAGACTCATGTTCTTGAGTAAAACTCTCACTGCAGATACTTAGTAGCTGTGTGCCCTTGGGCATGTCACTTAACCCTGCTTAAGTCAGTTTTCACATCTGTAAAAGGAGCTGGAGAAGGAAAGAGCAAATCACTCCACTATCTCTGCCAAATGGGTCCTAAAGAGTTGGATATAACTTAAAACAAAGAAACAAAACACTCTGTAACACATTGAATAACACGCAGATGGGCTGAAGTCCATGTCTAACGAAATCAAGAAGGTTCATTCTGAAGTATGCTTCTTTTTTGTTTTTGTTTTTGTTTTGCCTGATGCTCCTCTATCTGGAAAGTGATTCAGAGCAACCATACAAATCTAGTTCTAGCAAGCTGAAGCTTATACCTTTTTTTTTTTTTTTCGCAATAGCCCCCATCCAAAACCATATAATTTTAATTATGACAAGACCACCTTTATTGAGTGGCATTTCATGTTTTACCCTTGAACATAAGGCAACAAATATATATTTTCAAATGAACAGAAATATGGCTTTGCTTAAATAACATTCCTTCATAGAGCAATTAGTTATAATTAGTAGATATAAGTGGTACCCACATGGAATAATGTTGTGTACTTTTGTGTGTTTTTTTAATCAGCTTTTATAAATGTTTATTCAACTGCAGTCATAGAGAATTGACATTTGATTTGGTAGTAAGAAGAAAAGGATACTTTAATGGGTTCCCATATGTGCTGTATCTGCCTTGTACACTGTCGCTGTCATAATGTTGGTAGTAAGACATTAGTGTAGTGGTCATATTTTTAGGCTTCTTGTTTACAGTGAAATATGCTATATGTTACTCTGAGATGCCTAATTTGACCCTCAGAAATCCAAATTGATGCTCCATAATGCAAAGCTTTGTAAACATATTTTATTGTGCTGAGAAAGAAAAAAAAATCCACTTAGGAGAGTTTCAGAAAATGCACATCTGTGACTTCCACTGAAGCATAAAGCACATGAATTTGTTATGTTCAGAGAAGCACTTAGCTTATCCATTATTTAATCTTTCTGCTGAAGTGCCAATAGTTGCTAATTCAGTCAGTGATAGAGATATAAGGCTTTAGAAATTCTTTCCCCCTCCTGATTCTAGGATATGACAATTCTCTTTGTTCTTGACAGACCTATACCCTGCCAAACCCCATATAGGGGTTAGAGACAGGAAAGAAAAAAGGGACAGCATGCGGGTGTGCGCACGTGTGCGCGCACACACACTCCTGCAGAGTCAGCTTAGTCTTTATATTCTCAATCACTTCTGAACTTTTTCTCTTAAGCCAAAGATTTTTCTTCTTTTTTTGTTGTTTCTTTTTTGTTGGTGGTGTGGTTGTTTCACTCTCTCTCCCCATGTGTTTGTCAGCAATGAATGAAGTGAAATCTACAGATCTGAAGAGCCCTGGCCATCCTATAGTCATAACCAAATACTTATATACTGGTTTTTTGTTTGTTTGGGTTGGTTGGTTTTTTCTTTGTTTGTTTTTGGTTAGGCAATTGGGGTTAAGTGACTTGCTCAGGGCCACATAGCTTGCAAGTGTTAAGTGTCTGAGGCCAGATTTGAACTCAGGTCCTCTTGACTCCAGGGCCAGTGCTCTATCCACTGTGCCACCTAACTGCCTCTACTTATATACTGTTAAACAATTTCTGAGCCAGTGAGCTGGAAACCCTTAGAATAGCATTTCTTCTACAATTCTAGTTTTGAATACACAGGGACAATATATATGTGTGTGTATATATATTGTATATATATATGTGTGTGTGTGTGTGTGTGTGTGTGTTTGTGCATATATATGTGTGTGTGTGTGTGTATATATATATATACTTGGATGATGAGTAAATATGTCACAAGAATATTTTATGTTTATGTTAGATATGTTGAATGTTGCTATCATTTACTGTGCATATTCCCTTGGTCAAGGTCAAACACTGGCAAAAACCTGCAAAGTAAAAGAAAAAAAAATATATATATATATATTTAGCAAGTTCTCAAGTTAGTGTCTTAGTTCTACTTCTGTTTTCAATACTGATAATTTTGTTTCTGTCAACTGTGTTAAATAAAGGCATAATTTCTCATGAGAATATGAAGACATATTTGGATTTCCATGGTTATGTTTGAATTCTATAATATCCTGTTTCACAGATTCAGGTTTAGTTGTCTTTTTTAAAATTTTTAATGAACTAGCACAATGACACAAGTTAAAATGTCTTGCTGTTTTAGCCATATCTGAATGTTTTAATTGCAAAGTAGGATGGTGAGTTCTGTGTGTTAAAAATTAGCTTTGGGGCAGCTAGGTAGCACAGTGGATAGAGCACTGGCCCTGGATTCAGGAGGATCTGAATTCAAATTCAGCCTCAGACACTTGACACTTACTAGCTCTGTGACCCTGGGCAAGTCACTTAACCCCAATTGTCTTACCACCCCCCAAAAAAAATTAGCATTGAGGAGAAAGACCTTCATACACAGGCACCATCCATTGGAAAGAAAAACATGTAAAGGAAGCAGTTTTCTTTCAGAAAGGAATCTGTTGACTAGGTGTTTCCTTCGGATTAAAAGAAAAACAAAACAAACACAAGTCTTTAAGTAGAAGGAAAGAGAGAGAGAGAGAGAGTGAGAGAGAGAGAGAGAAAGAGCACTCATAAAGTATAAAGAAATTATAAGATGAAAGAGCATAAAGGAATGTGGGGTTTAACCAATAATGAAAAATGACAGAAATCTGAGACCTGAAACTAGCTAAACATTCTACTCAAGTATATGCTGGTAAAAGTTTAACAATAATTTCCCTGGTGAAAGCATGTATACAGGTACATGTTTAAGTTTAATCTTCATTATTAACATTTTCTCTATCATTTTCTTAAGTTAAGATGCTCAATGACAACAAAAGCCCTGATTTGTAGTGTTAGCTGATTCAAAGTATAAAAGCTCATAGTGAAAATTTAATACTTGACTCTCAAGTGGGATTGAGCTGGCTTCAGGACATCACTGACACTACTGAATCTCTTTTTCACTCTATGCACTTAATATATAATAGGGAATGGCCATATCCAACTCTCATAAGCATGTAACATTCACAGCAATTCCCCTATGGAAATATTGACATGCATAAAAATTCTTTAATGGTAGCTAATTAAATAACTGTGTGGTGAAGAGATGAATTTTGACTGTTTGCTGAGTCATAATGGTGAAAAAATAATGGATTTGGGGATTCTGCAGCCCCTGCTCCAGAAAATAGTATTGGGATTGATTGGATTGACTTTGCTGATTAACTCACTTAAAGTTGATTTGATTGAAACTACACCTACCTGAGAGCCTGGCCCTCAGGGTGTGTGTTCTCTGAACTCTGACCTCAGCTTGCTCACAGACTGCCCTTAAGTCCAGTGAACCAATGGATTTGCATGATGCTAGCCAATTAGCTTTGATCAGCCTGGAAGGGCTGCCTCTCCTCTGAACCCAGAGGAAGCTTTCACTCCCAGACAGGCTCTCTGACATATTCATAGTGGCTAGATAGGCTTCTTAACTTTCTGAGTCAAGTGTTCTCTCTTTACCAAGATTTGCTATGCTTTAATAAATGCTTAATGCCCCAAATTGGTGCTAAAGCTTCTAATTTATAAGTAACGAATATTTTAGAAACCCCAGCTAATTTTCCCTAAACTTGGAGCAGAAATAAGGTGACCACATATAGTTTTACTCCCAATATAACTAAGGTGTATTCAGAGGGCTTCAAAATTTCTTCACTTAAAAACAAGAAAGACTGGACAAAAAAGGCACAAAACATAAAGGTTTCTATTCACAGGGCATATGTCAGCATCAAGTTGGGATGATTCAAGGCAATTCCCATTCAGAAGCCTACAACATGTTTCTCCCACTGGAACTCTACTGAGTGAGCAGGAAAGAGAAAGAGGTTTGCTTTGGCTAGTAAGCACATTTTGAATGCACCCTCAGAAGCTCATTCAGCTGATAATCAAAAATCCCCACTCAGCAGCCAATTCAAAGTTCAGCACATAATTAGCAAACTGAAAAAAAAAAAAGTTACTGAATGTCTGTGCATGTTCCAAAGCCCCCTTAGGGATTGCATCAGCTATACATACTGCATGTGCTCATGGGCTTGGCCCGTCTCTATTGAAAATAAATGGAGAAGAAATGAAATCACTTAACATCTCTGGGCCTCAGTTTCCTTATATGCAAAGAAAAGAGTTGTGCTAGATAATCTCTAGCTTCTAACATTTAGAGCTTTAAAATTCCATCATAAAGTCAATATCAAAGCCAGTGCAACTCATATACCCCCCTTTTAATTTAGCCTTGCCTAAATTTTCTGGTCAGTAACCTTTCTCTCTCCTCCATTAAGTTCTTATATAGAGTACTTTGTTGTGCACCTCTCTAGTGCATTTATTGTGTATTATTTTGTTGAACAGCTATCTGTGTATGGATCATATCCCTTAGTAAGAAGCATCATTCTCTTGGTTGCTGGTATAATCCTTTATTCTTCACAATGCTTATTGAAGAAACGTGAGTGTTATGGTCAAATATTTCAATGAGTCGCAAAGAAGAGGAATTAGATTTATTCCCTGTTTATCTGGAAGGTAAAACTAGTGCCAATGGATGCATAATATTAGGAAGCAGATTTTGATAATGTATAAAAATAAAAACTTTTAGCAATCAGAACTTTCTAACTATGTAATATTTTGTTTAGGAGGTAATGGGTTTCTGTACATGAAGAAATTTAAGCAGAAATAGAATGTGTCCTTCATTCTGAAGAAGGGATTATTACAATATATAGGCAGGTATAGATTATATCACCTCTAAGGTTGTTTCCAACCCTAAGCACTCTAATTCTTTAGACATCTATGCTTAATTTAAGCCATCAAATGTACATTTGATATACATATGTATAACAATATACAATATTTTAAAATTAGAAACATGACCAGAACAACAATATCATCAATGATATTAATAATGATAGCCCTTATTAGCACTTGAGGGATTTCAAAGTGCTTCATAATAGTTTCTCATTTTATCCTCATAACAACCCTGGAAATTTGTGCTAATATCATGCCTGTTTTACAAATGAGAGAACTGGGGTAGAGAGAAGTTAAGTAACTTATTTGCTCAGTGTCACAGAGGACTAAGTGTTCAGGGCTGGATTTAAAATCAGGTCTTCCTGACTCCAAGTATAGTATTCTACCCACTGCCCAGTGTGGCACCTAGCTGTCTATATAATAAATGCTATCATGTATCTGTAATATGTGTATAATATCTTTTAATACTTTTTCAATATCTTTGCAAGAATATAATACATTTAGGGCCTATAAATTTGACATTTGGACCATCTACTACAGAGGGACACTCTACAAATACTATTTAATAATTGAAGGCATTAATTTTCTCCATTACAGGGCTTTATAAAATTCATGTTAACTTTTCTCATGATAGATTTAAAAGCTGATGTCAAACATGGATCTTATTTTATTAAAACTAATCATCATGTTAAATTCATAATAATGTTGGAGTAATGGATTGGATAATTAATCATTGTAGACTGGTACAGCATTAATTTAAGTTCCCCATTGGAATTCAAGGATTATAAGTCTAGGCAATACTCTGTTTATAGGGAGGCAGTATGTATCATGGAAAGAGAAACCTAGGCTTGGGAGTGAAAAGTACTATGTTTGACTCCAGGCTCTCTCACTTACTTGCTTGGTGATCCATTAAATTCTCAGAAGCAAATTCCTTCATTTTTAAAACTTGTACTATCTTACTCACAAGATTGTTGTATAGACAAAATTGATACAAGAATTTTTCAAAGTATAAAACATGATGTAACTGAACTATTACTGATTTGCAATAATTTATTGAATGCTTAATAGAACATGAAATATTGACAAGAGACTCAAAGGAATCTCAGAGTAAACAATTCCAGGAGCTTATACCAACAAAGAGTAATCTATTAAGGCAGTGATTCCATTTATGATATATGTTGCTGGTCTAACCAACCTATCCTTAAGCAGGGAAACAACCTATACCAGACAAATCCTGTGGAAATGCCCTCATGAGAACCTTATATGCCATTTACACTCACTCACCAAACCTGATATAAAGCACCTCATACAATCCCTTCATTAATTTATTTGTTCTACTTTAAAAAATATATATATTTTATTTGTGATATATAATTATATTTTATACATATATCAAACACATATATACAGATATGTATATGACACATATAAGGTAAAATTTCTACATTATTATATTTAGATATACCTAGATATATTTTAATACACATAACTTAGTATTTTGATTCCTTAAATAATTGTTTAATAAATAAGAAATATATATCAATTTTTATAATTTATGACAAATTTGTTGGAATATAATTACTGTGTAAATAATACCTAAATATCTCATAAATGCACAACATATATATGTGTGTATATACATGTGTGTGTGTGTAAATACATATATACCTCCTGTACCCTTCCC
Organism: Dromiciops gliroides; assembly: GCF_019393635.1. Taxonomy (NCBI): domain Eukaryota; kingdom Metazoa; phylum Chordata; class Mammalia; order Microbiotheria; family Microbiotheriidae; genus Dromiciops; species Dromiciops gliroides. The sequence goes on from NC_057863.1 coordinate 285,092,530, forward strand.
AGCATACCCCTCCCACACCTTTCCAGATGAGATATTTTTATTTGTTTTTTTCTATTCGAATCTCTATCCCTCTCTTGTCCCCTCCCCTCCCCCATCCTGAAGCAGTAAATAATCTGATATGGGTTAAACATATATGATCATGGAAAACATCACCATATTTGTCACTTAATGAAAGAATGTGAAAAATAGCATGCCCCAATCTGTTCCATCAATATCATCAGATCTTTCCCTGAAGGTAGTTAGTATGTTTCATTAATATTCCTTTGGGATTGACTTGGATCATTTGCATTGCTGAATAAGAGTCAAGTCATTTACAATTCTTTATCAAACAATATTGCTGTCTCTGTGTAGAGTATTCTCTTGGTTTTGCTCACTTCCCAATACATCATTTCATACAAGTCTTTCCTAGCTTTTATGAAGCTCTTATTTTTTCAAATAATTTATATGGTATTGGGATTAATTGTTCTTTAAAAGTTTGGTAGAAATTCACTTGTGAATCCATCTGGTCCTACAGATTTTTCAACTCATTCAACTTCTCCTTTAAAAACCCAGATGCTGGGCAGCTAGGTGACACAGTGGATAGAGCACCGGCCCTGGATTCAGGAGTACCTGAGTTCAAATCCAGCTTCAGACAAAAACAAAAACAAAAACAAAAACAAAAACAAAAAACCCAGATGCTATATCACCTGGCATATACATGTTTAGTATTGATATGACTTCATTGTCCATGGTACTCCTCAGCAAAATACAATTTCCCTTCCCATCTTCCCAAGCTAGATCTATTTTTGCCTTTTTTCTGTCTGAAATAAAAAATTGCTGCCCCTGCTTTCCTTTCTCCAGCTGAAGCATAATAGATCCCACTCCAACACGCTACATTGACCCCAGATGTATCACTCTGCCTCAAATGGGTTCACATTTATAGTTATGATGACTGTCTATATCTCTCCATGCTATTTTTCATCTGCTTATCCTTCCCATTCTGACCCCCCACCCTCTACTTTCCCACAACTGCCTTACCTATGATCTCCACCTTCTCCAATATCCCCTCCTCTATATAAGTTCCCCCTCCCCCTCCATTATCATGATCTCTATAGAGTAACATAGATTTCTATCTCAAACTAAGTGCGTTTGTTGTTCTGTCTTTGTGCCAACTTTGATGAGAGTAAGGTTTAATCTTTTCCTATATCCCCTATCTTCCCCTCCATTATGATAATTTATTTATTCATTTTTCATTTATTTATTTTTGTGCCTCTTTGTGTATGTGTGTGTGTTCACCCCATTTCATTTCTCTCTTCCTACTTCTTCCATGTAATTTATTTTTAGCCATTTATTCTATTTTCTATGGTGTTATATCATCAATGTAACCTTATGATCACACCCTCTGTCAACATATACTCTTTCTAATAATTTTTATATTACATCTTTTTAGAGTTATACATAATATTATAACTTAAATATTGCCTTATGACCACAAGCTCTTTATATATACTTCTAATTGCATTAAAATTCCTTTTACATTAGTTATCAAGAATTACAAATATTATTTTATCATTCAAAACTAGAAATAGTGTAACCTTATTAAATTTCTTACAGTTTTTTTTCTTGTTTCTTTTTTTACCTTTTTATGTTTCCCTTGAACCTTGTACTTATGTTTCACTTGAAACTTGTATTTGGAAGTTAAATTTCCCATTCAATTCTGGCCTTTTAATCAAAAATGCTTTAAATTCCTCTATTTCATTAAATATCCATTTTTTCCTGAAAGATTTTATTCAGATTTGCTAGGTATGTAATTCTTGGTTGTAAACCTAACTCCTTTGCCTTCTTGTATATAATATTCCAAGTCCTGTGATTCTTTAATGTGTAAGCTGCCAAATCCTCTGTAATTCTATTTGTTCTACTTTTTCATAGATCACTGTCACACGACTTCTCTGAAATGGCAGAGAAATGAACGATAAATCAACCCAGTTCCAACAATTGTTTTCATTTGTTTCTTTGGCATTAATATAAGTAGAAATCCATTAGATGAACTTCTACTCCCTCACCTTTCAAATGTTGATATTAGCAAGAATTTAAAAAGCAAAAGGGGATACAAGGGATAATTCTGGAAATGTCATTAACTCTTTCATAACAGTATACAGACAAATTGAAGGGAGATTCACCAAGCAAGACATTGATTAATGTTTATTTCACTGCTCCTCCTTTAATAAGATAGTTGTGCAATGTCTTCCCCATTAGATTGTAACCTTCTTCAAGGAAAATACTAGCTTTTGCTTCTTTTTGTATCTCTAGCACTTAGCACACTGCATGGTTATGTAATAGATGCTAAAAAAGGCATATTGACAGACCATAAAACCCATCTTTCCAATCTGTTGAACTCTGATGAGGTTGAAGTAAAGCTCAATACTTGATACCTAGATAAACCAGTTAGGTTTGTTTTATTTTATGGAGAGAGACATATAATTTTTTTAATTCCAAACCTGTGTGTCAAGCATGAATGAGAAAGACATGGTACCCTGGAAAGTATACCAGACTTTGAACCAGTAGACATGGGTAGATATTCTTCTGGCTCTTTGACTAATTGAATATTTTTTTTTTAAGTCACAAACTCTCTAAACTTTAAATTCATTATATATATATATATATATATATATATATATATATATAATGAATTATATATATATAACAAAGCACTCAGATTAAATAATTTCAAAGTTCTCTTTCCGGCTTTAGAAGTCAATGCTACTTTCTTTTTGCAATGGCAAAGAATTGGATTGTGGGGATGCTCATCAATTAGAGATTGGCTGAATAAGTTATGGTATATGATTGGCATGGAATACTATTGTGCTGTAAGAAATGGTGAGCAGAATAGTTTCAGAAAAAAACATAGGGAGACATATGAACCAGTGATGAAAAGAAATGATCAGAACTACAACACTATACACAGTAAAAGCAATATTGTAATGATGATCAACTGTGAAAGACTTAGCTACTCTGAACAAGACTCTCTAGATATATCTAAAATAATTCCAAAAGACTCATGATGAAAAATGCTATCCACTGCCAGAAAGAGAACTGATAAGCTCTGAATGTAGACTGAAGCATACTTTTTTCACCTTTTATTTTTCTAGTTTCTGTTTCCTTTTGTAACATGACAAATATGTTTTACATGAGTTCCCAGGTATAGTTTATATCATATTTCTTGACTGCTCAGTGGATGGAGGAGGGGCAGAAGGAAAGGAGAATTTGGAACAATTTAAAAAAAAAATGAAATGTTAAAAAAATTTAATGTAATTGGGAAAACTTCATAATATAAATATAAATATAATTTTAAAAATCCAATGTTGATATGGCATTATGTTGCTATTTTTACTGTTTGAAAGGAAAAGAAAAACAAGTTAAAACCTTTTTTCTTTAATTTTTTTTGGTTTTTCTCAACTTGATAACCAAAATTAAGCCCAAACATTTCTATATATAAGAAAGAAAAAATATGTGATTTTCCATTAATGTCATCTTTATCAATCTACTGAGTGTAAGATAGAAACTCAGCATTACTCTCTCTCTCTCTCTCTCTCTCTCTCTCTTTCTCTCTCTCTCTCTCTCTCTCTCTCTCTCTCTATATATATATATATATATAATTTGTTATTCAGAGTATTTATTCTTGTTTGGTTTTGGTTTTGGTTTTTTGCGGGGCAATGGGGGTTAAGTAACTTACCCAGGGTCACACAGCTAGTAAGTGTCAAATGTCTGAGGCCGGATTTGAACTCAGGTCCTCCTGAATCCAGGGCCAGTGCTTTATGCACTGCACCACCTAGCCGCACCCCCAGATTATTTATTCTTTTTTTTAAAAACCATTTTAAAAAAAATTTTCTTTTTAATTTTTTTTTTTAGTGAGGCAATTGGAGTTAAGCAACTTGCCCAGGGTCACACACTAGTAAGTGTCAAGTGTCTGAGGCCGGATTTGAACTCAGGTATTCCTGACTCCAGGGCCGGTGCTCTAGCCACTGTGCCACCTAGCTGCCCCCAGATTATTTATTCTTAAAGTAGTATCTCATTTTTTTTTCCTTTGAGATTTTCTTGTTCATATTCTGTGATCATTTTTCTATTGTGGTTAATATCCTTATATATTTAAATAAGTCCTATGTATATAAAATATCAGATTATTAGAGAAACTTGATTTTTTTTCCTTGTTAATTTTCCATTCTGATTTTAGCTTCATTGACTTTGTGCATGAATTTTCCAATTTTCTGTCATCAGAATGGTTTATTTCATCTCCTGTGATACTTCTCTGGTCAAGAATCTTTTTGCCTACTCACAGTCACAAAAACGCTCTCCCAGATGCAGATGATTTGCAGGTGCTACTTTGGGTTGCTGAGCTGTTCACTTGTACATATACTGAATTCTCTAAAAATCTTTCCTCTTCTAGTGTCCATACCTTCTGGCTATTTTTATGCAACCCTTGGCTAGATGAAGGAGCTTAGTGTGGATTTCTTGGTAATTGTTAAATCTAGTATTCTTTCTATATAGTAAAAATGATAGTTAGACCTCATATTAGTTAAAAGTATTTCCTTCTGTTTCCTTATTTTGTATAGGATTTTTTTTTTTTTTGCTTTTTTTTTAGAGGCTAGAGAAGTGATCATGTTTCCTTACTTATAAGATGTCCTCAAAGTCTTAGTGCAGTTTTAAGCTATTTAATATTTAAGATATTTGGCAACAAATGCTTTTTAAATGGATGGCTATGTCATAAATATTATTGATTCATCATGAGAGTGAAAACAGAACCCAGCCTGTATTTTATATTTGAGTACTCTATTGATAGTCATAACACAATTAAGTCCCAAGCTGATAGAAGAGAGTGCTCTATTACTGTCTTTGGTATTCCAATAGTTACAATCTCAACAGCTCCCAAATCTATGGGTGAACGTCAGCTGTTATTATTTTTTTATCCTCTTTCTAGGGAACAATGTATATTGGTTGATTAACTTTATTTAGCTAGTGTGACAAAATAAATATTAATGACCAATGAGCTTCAACTCTACCTTCATACTACATGCTGTCAACCAGACTCACTGTCCCCCTCAAGACTACACTGAGATAGGAGCAAGCATACTGGTTTGGTCTGGTTGGGATCTAAATTTTTTGGATCGATTACCGTATATAAAGATATTGTCCTGAATCAAGGGAACGCTCAGTCATTCTGATCTGACATAATCCACCTTTAATTATGTGAAGCAATTAGATTTGATTGATGCATAATCTCATACCTCTTATCAAAAAGGATTAAAATCCTGAAAAAGTAGTCATGCAGCCTCTCTTTGGACCACAGTAGGCTAGACAGCTACTTTGCCAATCCCTTACTGGTAAAGATCAATAAGTTGACAATAAGCTTGCCTCCAACTGGTGTCTCTCATAATTATTTTAACTATCATACTAGGAAACCCTGCCTCTCATGCACACTAGCTTTATAAATCTGGACAAGTCACTGAAACTCTCAGTATTCTAGTCTACCATAATTACAAGAAAGCCTCAGACCTTCATTTATTAGTGAAGGGAGTTTTGTTCATCTGAGTTCCCTACACCACAGTTTCAGTTATTCTTACTTAATTTTTAATAATATTTTACTTTGTTTTTTACATAACATTCATTTCCATGTATTTCCTTCTAATCTTCTCTACCCTTCTTTTACTTAAAAAAAATAGATTACATACTCAAATGGATACATGGTCTCATTGATTTGAATATTCCTTCAAGAGAAGAAGGTTCAAACTTATCTTTGCCTATATATCCTGTGTGATTCTTTTCCATGTTCTCCCAGAAGTTCATAAACTCTTTATATGAGGAAATTCTTTGCTGTCTGCAGACATTCAAAGTTATAACTACACCTTTTGGGATGCTTGGGATACTCTTATCTCTTGCTCTCTACATAACTATACTGTCAGATTTAGCTGCATGACCCTTAGCAACTTAACCTCTGTCTGCCTCATTTTCCTCAACTCTAAACAGGGGATAATAACAGCACTTCCTTCACAGGTCTTTTTGTTTGTTTGTTTGTTTTTAGATTGTATAGTACAATCATGTTAAATTTATTTCTACATTAGTTAAGTCATGAGGGAAGTAGGTAAAAAAACAAAAGAGAGAAGAAACAAACAAAAAACCAAAAGCAACAAAAGTGAAAATTGTATGCTTCAATATGCATTCAGACTCCATAGTTCTTTTCCTGGATGTGGACAACATTTTCTATCATGAGTCTTTTGTCATTTTATTGGATCATAGTATTACAGAAAAGAGTAAAATGTATAAGAGTTGATAATCATATAGTATTGTTGTTACTGTGTACAATGTTCTCTTAGTTCTGCTCATTTCACTCAGCATCAGTTCATGTAGGTCTTTCCAGATTTTTCTGAAATCTGCCTGCTCATCATTCTTACAGCATAATAGTATTCCATTACATTCATATACCAGAACTTGTTCAGCCATTCCTCAATTGATGGGCATCCCCATAATTTACAATTTTTTGCCACTACAAAAAGAGTTGGTATGAATATGTTTGTTTATATAGGTTTCCCACCCACCCCATCCCCTCTTTTTATGATCTCCTTGGGATATAGTAGTGGTATTGCTGGATCAGAAGGTATGGAAAATTTTATAGCCTTTTGGGAATAGTTCCAAGTTGCTTTCAAGAATGCTTGGATGAGTTCACAACTCCACCAACAAAACATTAGTTTTCCAATTTTCCCATATTTTCTCCAACATTTATAATGTTACTTTTTTGTCATAATAACCAATCTGATAGGTGTGAGATGACACCTCCGAGTAATTTTAAATTGCATTTCTCTAATCAGTAGTGATTGAGAACATTTTTATTTATATGGCTATAGCTTGTTTTAATTTCTTTGTCTGAAAACTCTCTGTTCATGTCACTTTCACAGGTTTGTTATAAGGATTAAATGAAATAATATTTATAAAGAGCTTAGCACAGTGCCTAAAATACAGTAGGTACTTAATAAATATGTGCTCCTTTTCCTTCCTTTTCCCATCTGATTTATTTTCTATCTTACATTTCTTTCATTACATCTTCTACTCTAGTTCTATGAATTGTCTTATTTGTTATATGATACAGTCTGCTCTTAATAACATCTTCATTTATTCTTTTCTTTTTCTTTTTTTTTTGCAGGGCAATGAGGGTTAAGTGACTTGCCCAGTGTCACACAGCTAGTAAGTATCAAGTATCTGAGTCTGGATTTGAACTCAGGTACCTCCTGAATCCAGGGCTGGTGCTTTATCCACTTCACTACCTAGCTGCCCCTCTTCATTTATTCTTTGTAAGATAATCTGTATCTTGAGTTTATCATTTGTCTGTCATGAAGTAGACAGCATGCTTCATGTTTAGGTCTTTGGTATCATGGATGTTTATTACATTAATCAGAGATTTCATTTTATAATATTGGTGGTAGAGCATAAAATAAACTTCTTGTTTTGTTCCGTTAACTGCATCAGTATATACAAGTCCATGTCACTTTGAAATAATCTTTTTATAATTTTTAAAAAGTTTATTATTTAATTTTAAGATTCTTTTTTTTAGTTCCAAATTCTCTTCCTCTCTCCTATATCTTCATATGCCCACTAAGAAGTCAAGAAATATGTCAATTAACATTTGAAATTATTTTTAAAAAATCCATATTAGCCATATTTCAAAAAAGCAAGAAAAATAAAGGGAGAAAATTATACTTTATTTTGCTTTCAGAGTTAATCAGTTTTTTCCCTAAATGTGTATTGCATATTTTCATCATTAGTGAGTTAGAATTTTCTTGAATCATTGTATTGTTCAGAGTAGTAAAGTCTCTCAGTTGATCATCATTACAACACTGTTAGTCCTGTATACAATGCTCTCCTGGTTCTTACCATATCACTTTGCCTCAGTTCATACGAATTCTTTCTTTCAGGCTGTTAGAATTTTTTTTTTTTTTTGACCCGGGAGCACTACAATATAGCAACAATATCCCTGTTATTTTTAGTTTTGGATTTCTTTGAGGGGGTGATCAGTGGAGTCTTTCAATTTCTCTTTTATCCCCTCTCTGGACCTACAATATCAAGGTAGTTTTTCTTGATAAGTTATTAAAATATAATATCTAGATTTCTTCTTTAGTTATGGCTTTCAGGTGGTCTAATCATTTTTAAGTTAACTTTCCTTGATCTATTTTCCAGGCCATTTTTTTTATTAGACATTTCATATTTTCTTTTTTTTTCATTCTTTTTGACTTTATTTTATTACATCTTGGTTTCTCATGTACATGTGTCTTGAATTTTTCCACAAACTGTTTTCAAGGTCAATAGTTTTTTTTTTAATGAAATGTGTTACCATTTCTTCTTTTGGCTTTTTAAAAAATATTTTCCATTGCTGTATAGATCATTAACTTCAATTTGGTCCATTCTAATTATCAGGGTGATTGTTGCTTGAGTAAGGTTTTGTATCTTTTCTGAAAATGATTCATTCTGTTTCTTATTATTTCTTTCATGGGTTTCATTTCACTTTCAATTTTAATCTAATAATTAAATTTTATTTATCTAAATATTTTGAATTCTGAAAAAAAATTTGCTTATCTTTTCCAGGAATTCTAATCAAACTTGTGCCTAACCTTGGTTTTTCATTGCTAATTTCTTTAGAGGTATTTTGAAGTAATTCTCTTTTAGGCTTGTGTCTTGTATGCCCCTTGTATGCATCATAATTACTCTTTATGGCCTTTATGATGTTTTCTTTCTTTTTTGCTCCTTCTTCTTTTCTACTCCCTGACTTAAGATTTCATCTTAGGGGGACGGCACAGTGGATAAAGCACCGGCCCTGGATTCAGGAGTACCTGAGTTCAAATCCAGCCTCAGACACTTGACACTTACTAGCTGTGTGACCCTGGGCAAGTCACTTAACCCCCATTGCCCCGCAAAAAAAAATAAAAATAAAAATAAAAAAGATTTCATCTTAGGGTCACACTCTGTATATTTCTTATGTATCTAACTTGATCATGATACTTTCTTGGGATATGTAGTACATTGTTATTATAGGATCTCAATGAGGTCAGGATACAGGTATTCAATGTTCTCAAAGCTATCTGATTCAGGGAAAAGTCTGATTATGGTCTTCCTTTTCTGAGTTCTGCAAATTCTTATCCTGGCTTTGCATCTGAGCAAGATGCTTATGAGTTTGCCCTGGTTAGACTTTCAGTAGCCTTTTGCTAACTCAGCTACTGTCATCCAGCTGGAAATCTCTGCTGTTTCAAACTGAAGATTCCTTCTTATTGTGGAATTCTGCCATTGTTATTCTACTACAGGCTTCAGATTGGACTGTGGACTAGAAGTAAGATCCTGCTTGCTTTTGGGATCAGAGCCATGCTCAGGTAGAGTTTTCTTCTGAGCTCCTCTTTTAGGTCAGTATCCAGTCTTTGTCTTATAACGCCTCTTCATCCTGGAATAACATCCCTATTTTCAGCTCTTCTCAGTCAACACTGCATCTATAACCAGAAACTAGTATTGGCACTTATTACTGTACCCTACCATCACTCTGGCTTTTTGAAAATTATTTTAGCAGAGTGCAAACTCTGGTTGCATCTATTGAGCTGGAAAGGCTTAGTATATTGGACTAAAGTTGTATTGTATACCCATTACCAGAATATCACTGAATCAGAGAAGTTTATCATCAGGTTATCTATAAGTAATATTTCACCAACTCTCAGAGACATTGTATTGAGCCCAAACAGCACAGTAATTTTTTTGAGGGGAAGTTATTTTTATGAAATCACATATTCTTAAGTTTTGAAGTATCAAAACTATTTTTAGAACATGTGTTTTGTTTTCAAATGCTCATATGTAACTCTTTTCCTTCTCTAAAAAGTGCTTTTATACTAAGCTTAGGAACATAAGGAATCTATGTTATATAGTTTAAGAATATTCTAAGTCACAGATATGTCCTTAAACTACTTACTTCCCTCTGGTACCTCTGGTGATGAGCTAAGGCTTGATGTCTTCAGGGCCAATCACACCTCTTGTCCCAGCTTTACTTCTTTAGGCTTGTTCTTTGGGTATAGACTTTTACTCAGTCATGTAAATATCACCCCTACAAATACATTTTGCAACCGTATTTATTTATATTTGCAACAGAAGGTATTTCTACATCTTCATTTGTTCTCTGTCCACAGTGTCGTTGCATGAAGTTCTCACACTGGTGCTCTAACCCCTGGCTTCCACAGATAATACAGTAAGCTTTCTATATACTATTGACTTAGAGTCTAAGCAATAAGCGGTGTTTTATTTTTTTTCCCTTGTTGTTGTGACCCATAGAGGAAAACAAAACAAAACAAAAACAAATATATATATATATATATATATATATATATAGCATATATAACCTTAAAATGAACTTAGTATGCCTTTAGTCCACAGTGGTCCACTATGCATCCACACACTTTTTTCCAGTTTGATCTCATCCACTTTCTCAAGTTTAAATTATCTCTGTTACTCTCTATAGTCAATGTGTTTTCACATTATAAAACCAGAAGACTTTTTCCATTGAATAGTAGATTACATGAACTTAGTGTTGAGGTGGTACCCCTCCTTCCCTATTGCCTCTCTAGTCTTTGACCTCATACTTTGTGAGACTTCTTCAAATATTCCTAGTGGTATCTTGCCCTCTTTTGATAAATTAAGTTTATGTTAGTGCTAAAATGATTCAGTCATATAGGCAATCCTAACTTCCTCTGGCTCTTTCTATGAAGAAATAGATTCTTTATTCAGAAAATTCTCAACTTAAGGTTCTCTTCCATGCAACAATATCCAGAAATTTGCACTTGTGATGAAAAAAGGAGATTTAGCAGATACTCAAAGACCCACCTGGAGATTAATCTAGACGGATTGAATCAAGTGAGAGTGATTAACTGCTGATTAGCCTACTTCAAGTTAACTGGATTGTAATCACACCTTGAGAACACCTTCAGAACCAATGGATTTGGATGATGCTAACCAATCAGCTTGAAGCAGTGTGTAACGACTGCCTCTGTTCCAGAACTATAAAAAGCTTCCACAGTCAGCTTGCTGGAGAGTTCCTGATTAAAGCAGGCTTGTGGAGGAGGACTTCAGGAAGAACCCAACCAGGCTAGAACTCTAGGCCAGGTAGGACTTCTTTTTTCTTAACTTTCTGAACTCCTTGTGAATACCTCTATGCTTTAATAAATGTTTAATGCCCAAAGACTGGTGCTGAAGCTTCTAATTTAAGGCGTCCACAATTTAGATTTTAAACATCATACACTAATAAGTGCAGAGGATTATTATCATATATGGCTGCCCTGGAAACTCAAATGGACCTTGTTCCAGATCTGTATTGATGATATATTTTCAGATACTCCCTCATTGATTATAAGAATTTAAGTCTATGAAATATCCCCTTGTCTTCTGTGAAAGGCATCTTTGGCTAGGATAATTTAGAAAAAACAAACAAGTTATCTCTCTCAGCATTTAATGGATAATTCATATTTCTTCCATAGCATCTCAAACTTCTTATTCTTATGTTCTGACCAGTCTTTTAACTAGCAATTCTTCATATACCTTGCTCTAGGTGGATTGCTACACACTGGTATTCTAGAAATACAAAGGCTATACTGCTTAGATGACCTTCTCTAGTCAAAATAGAAACAAGTGAACTGGATATTAGTAATTAAGCATTAAACTTTAAAACAAATTCTCTTAAAACATTTAGTATGAATTGTAAAGGAAGTGCATTGGGAAACTGGCTGTCTTATTGTCCCCTTAACATAGAAGAAAAAAAATACTTTTTTTTTTTTCAGGGAGTTTTGCAACATGAGTATTCCATGCTTAAGATTCTATGAATGCCTATAATGAAGCACCTGAAGACCTGCTTTATGAATTAGGTAGGAGGTAGAGATTCCCTCTGTGGACTAGATTTACATATAAATGTTTTTGCTTTTTAGACTTCAGAAAATTTGCAAGCTTTAAGGGGCACATAACAGGGATCTTTATATATAAATGTATATCCCACTCAGATTGCATTTGAACTGTATAAAGTTTGATCCTCTTTTCTGATATGAAAATATTAGTATATGTCTTGCAAAGGATGTGAAGTTTTAAGTAGCATATTTGAATATGAAAATATTGATAGACACAATGAACTCCTACCTAATATATAGATTACCTCTGTGCTTTTTCCTTTGTCATTCAATTGCATAGACCAATAGGTAAATCTTAAAGTTAAAAACAAACAAAAATAGAACTCAAACCTTAAGAAACCTGAACTCTGGAGCTGCTTGGAAATTATGGGTCAAGTGTTCATTGCTTGGTGAACACCTAGCATGAAATGATGAAAATTGGGGAACTGTACTAGTTAGTCATGCCACAGGTAGAGCTGGTTCTTGGATATCCTTATTTAAAGAATTAAACTCTCACACCCTCCAATCAGAGCAGCAGGTTTTATTTGGTGCAGAGGGATGTGTCAGGGAGAAGTTTTTAAGACTTCATCCTTTCTGAGCGCAAGGGGATTTGACCGGGAAGAGAAGTTTAAGACTTCTTCCCTGAGCCAGAGGAAAGACAATGCCTTTAAAGGGGGTGGATTGTGTAGGCTTGAAAGTGGAAAATTACAGCTTTGGGGGGTAGGGGATACTTGAAACAATTGTGTTTACATTACTGAGCTCCTGGGTCATCACCACCTTCTAATTGTAATCAGGCAATATAAATACCTGGCCTCCTGTTTTCAATATGTATTATATCTACTTTCCTTGGAACATTGAGGCCTATCTACCCCATTAGTAAATTGACCAATCCTTTTTTTCTTCACAGAAAGAACCTTCTGACTGACCATAGGCCCACTATAACCACTATAAGTTTTGTAAAGCCCCTCCTTGAGGGGATGAGTATAAGAAGATCATAGGTGATATAATAAGAAAGAACATTAGAATTTATGGATCATCTCAGGCTGTTTATTACTCACAGACATGAAAGCCACTACCCAATCTTTCAGTCCCACAGATAAGCATTAACATTTATACTTTCTATGAGATATGTACATCAGTCAAGTTCTTCCAAATCTTGGTCTCTGTTCTTATTTCTTATTACTTTTGCTTGGCAGATTCACAAGGTCCAATTGGAAGGGAAACCTCACAAATCAACCAATTAATAAGTAGGCAAACTATCTCTGATCACTTTATCAACCACAAAGCTGTTTTGATTAAGTAATTTATGATCAAGAAAGCCTTGACTACCTTCTATGTATGACTTAGTTGAAGGGTATAGACACAGACCAATCATTGGATTTAAAAAAAATAATAATTTATTTTTTTGCAGGGCAATAAGGGTTAAATGACTTGCCCAGGGTCACACAACTAGTAAGTTTCAAGTGGCTGAGGCCAGATTTGAACTCAGGTCCTCCTGAATCCAGGGCCAGTGCTTTATCCACTGTGCCAACTAGCTGCCCCAAGATTAATCATTTTTCAAACAGGGAGTCACTTCTCCAGGCTATGGCCTAGTAATAGGCTAATCCTCAAAGCCAGACATGAGTATTAAGTCTTTACTAATTGTCAAACATTGTGATAAGCACTGGAGACATAAATTCAGGAAAAAATTCCGTTCTTGACTTTATAATCTCACAGGCTAAAATATAGAGGAGATTTCAGCTTCAGAGTATATGGAATTATTCAGAGGTCTTAAGAGTACAGCTATAAGACAAATATCAAGGCTTTAGGGTTTTTAAGATTCATCAGGGTATCTGCCTGATAGCATCATCCCCCACAAGCATTGGGGAGGGAAAAATAAACCTCAAAATGAAGTGATAAGGGTATTCTCAGTTTTCTCAAGCAAGGTTAAGGATAAAGGAGCAGTGTGGGCCCAGGAGGGAAAAAAGGGAAAGGATCATTGTCAAGAAGTTGGATTCAGGCAATAAGCAGTCAGTCAATAAGCATGTATTAAGTGTTTTCTATGTGCTAGGCACTTTGCTAAGTCCTGGGGACAAAAAGAAAGGTAAAAAAAAAAATAGTGCCTGCTGTCCCGAGACTCACAACCTAATGGAGGAGACTGCCAGAATATAGAGATGAGGAAGGATAGAATTGCAGGCATGGGGGACTGGCAGTAAAATGTTTAGTGTTGGGAGTAGTTTAAAGAATACAGGGTTGGTGTGGCGAGGGAACTGGTAGATCAAGGTATAAGAAGGCTGGAAAGGTAGGAAGAGGAGGTTATATTATGAAGGGCTTCGAACACCAAATACAATATTCATTGTTTAATCTTGAAAGTAATAGAGAGTCTCTGGAGTTTTTTGTTTGATGAAAATGGGGAGGTAACATGGTCAAAGCTATACTTTAAGAAAGATCAATTTTACATCTGAGTGGAGGATGGATTGGAGTGGGGAGAAACTTGAAGCAGGGAAAACAAGTGGCAAACTACCACCATAAGAGTAATAAAGGTATGATGGGATGGGGGCCTTTACTGGAGAGGTAACAATGTCAGAAGGAGAGAGATTGTATTCAAGACTTGTTTTGAAGGTAGAATGGATGCAACTTGTCAACAGGTTTGCTATTGGGAGTAAGAAAGGGTGAGGAGTTGGATGATTCTTAAATTGAAATCCTTGGTATTTATGAATACTTTGGTGCCCCTAATAGGAACAAGAATGTTAGAAAGAATGTGAGGGTTTTTGGGAAAAGATAATGAATTCAGTTTGAGTTTAAGATGTTGATGGTACATCCAGGTTGGATTATCCTCTAGGCAGTTAAAAAATGTGAGCCTGAAGGTTAGGAGAGAAGTTAGGCCTGGACTGGTTGGTGGTGGATTCTGGGACAGGAAAGGTAGTAGATTACCTCTCTTTTTGTCTGCTTTGGCTGAAGCCCATCATACACCCCTGTAGAGTCAGAGGCTGCTTGGGAAAGGGAAAGAAAAGCTAAAAATGAATCTATTATAAATGTAACTACAAAATACTAACTAGGGGTTCAGTTGTTGTACGTCTTTTTTTTTTTTTTCCTAAAAGCTATCTCTACTGGACTATTTAAAAAAACTCAAGCAGCTTGATTGAAGCTAAACTGCCAGGTGTGGAAAGATTATGGTGTCTTCGGTGGCTTACTCAAGAGAGATAAATGTCTCTGGTGAGCTGATTTTTCTGATGTAGGGCTGGTAGATATTACGTGTTGCCTAGCAATACAGTATATATAAGCCACATAGGGAATAGTTTTGTAGTAACTTTGGTTGTTGTTGTTGTTTTTTAAATCCATGTGAATAAGGACAACAGTAAGAACATATATATATATATATATATATATATATATATATATATATATATATATATATATAATATACATTTCATCTTAAAAGTGGTTTCCAATACATTTTTCCTAATTTGTTAATAAGGAAAAGTCAAAGTCTGAAACAATAAAAAGTGTATATTTTGAATTTACACCAGAAAAACATTATGATTCTTTGCCTGTTGTAAAGGTCAGAAGTGATAAAAATATATAAAATATTCCTAGTACATTTTGAAATATAACTTAGACATAAATATTTGATTTTTGCACCATGCGGAAACATAGTTATTATGCAAAGTGATGCAAATATGTGCGTGTGTATATATGTATATATAAAAGTACATATCTCTCTCTGCATATATATGTATGTATGTATATATATATATATATATATATATATATATATATATACACATACATATATATGCAGAGAGAGAGAGAGGTGTTCATCCGTGTCTATATATCAACAGTTGCTTATATTTTCTTGTACCTCTTCAAGAATAATCGCTAAGTGAATGAGAATTAAATAAGATCTAGTGAAAAATAAATACCAGTCCAACTGCTATGTGACTTAGGGCAAGTCTCTATTCCTCATTATGCTAATGTATAAAATGAATTGGTTCAATCAGATCAGTAATTCTTAACTTTGGATGAATGATCTTGGCAATTCCTTTGTGTGTTCATGTGTCATATGGTTATACACATATACACACATATGATATGTCTATATGCATGCATAACACACATACATACATATACATGCACATATATATACACACAATCATATGTATATATACACTTGTAATGATATTATTTTGAGAAACATTAACACAGGCTTCACCAGATTCCCAAAGGGACTCATAAAAACATACAAAAAAGTTTTATTTAATCCTGGCAACTCACATTATTCTCCCTTTCATCTTGTCCCTAGAATTGTGGTTTACTATGCCCTTTGTCACTGATTCATCTACTGCATTGCATTATTAATATAACTTCTTCATATTTGTTCATTGCCTTATGTCTTCATTTAGATTTATTTTCTAAACTCTTATGAGGCAGGCACTATTTCCTTTACCTCTTGTATCACCTTCAGGGCTTAGAATAGTCCTAAGCAAACAGTAGACTCTAACTTAATTACTTGTTGAATGGATCAATAAATGAATGCATTAAGAAAAGATTGGGAAAAGAAATTTATTGAAGTAGTATTGACAAATATTAATGCCTTATCTAAATATTGTGTTTACTAGTCTGGAAGGCCAATGTGTGTCTCCTATAAAATGATATAGGAAACCTCACACATTGCTTACTGAAAGCAATAGATGCAAGTTGAAAGAAAACAAGGAGACACTTCTTAACTTTAAGTTTCATGTCAAGGTATAATATTCACCTGATCAGCATATATGTAAAAAGTGGGAGATCATTACTAACCTTGGAGAGGGCAGTTTTGGTGGAATGATAAGGATGGAAGCTAGATTGTAATTTGGTAGGAAGAGAGTTAGAGGAGAGAAAGTGGAAGCACTTTTCAAAGAGTTTTACTATAAAGAGCAGAAGGGAAATAGGAGTATAATTAGCAGGGATGGAAGGATCAAGTAAGCACTTTTTCAAGATAGTGGTGACATGGGCATATCTGGAGTCATAAGAGAATGAGCCAGTAGACAGAGACTGAAAATAAATGAAAGAGTGGGGCTGACTGAGAAGGCAATTTGTTAGAGGGGATAGGATGGCATGGAATTGTTGGCACAAATAAAGGGGTAAGCCTTGGTAAGGAGAAAGGCCAATTCATTATGTGAAATAGAGGTGAATGAGGAGAGGGAAATAGAAAGGATCTGAGTGATGGGAGAAGAGAAGGGAGAAGAGGTAGTTCATGGTGAATGGCTTTAATATTTTTTCTGTAATATATGAGGCAAAGCTCTCAGCTGAGAGAGTGAGGTTAGGAGGAGTCATGGGAAGTTTGAAGAGGGTTGAAAAGTTTTGGAAGAGCTGCTATGGAGAATGGGATAGTGAGCTGATTAGGGAACTATAATGGGCTTGCTTAGTATCATTGAGGACCCAGTTGAAACTGTGTAACATAAATTTGTATCTGACCCAGTCAGAAGAGCTGCATGATTTTCTCCACCTTTGTTCAGCCTATATAAAACTGAAGATTATGATGATTAAGAGTTTACCACATATGTATTTTGTAATAGTAATGTATCTACTAAAATCTGTCTTTATTATCTACTATAACATGCGATTGCCAGATTAGATAGAGCCTGAACGTCCATGATATCTCTAATATCTCGGTAACAATGCATATTAGTAAATATATATGTAAATTTCTTGAACTCAAGTCTTAGCAGAATTTGTACTGTTGAATATAAAGAACAGAAATATTCTATGGGCAAAATACCATGGGAGAGAGTATTGGAGCATCAGGAAGATCTGGGATCAAATCATGTCTATGCTACTTATAGAACCATGTGACAATGGGTAACAACCTCTCCTAGTCTTGTTTTATCTACAAAATGGGGATAATAACAATTCTCACTTGAAAAGATTGTTGTAGGGGCAGCTGGGTGGATCAGTGGATGGAGCACCGGCCCTGGATTCAGGAGTACCTGAGTTCAGATCCAGCCTCAGACACTTAACACTTACTAGCTGTGTGACCTTGGGCAAGTCACTTGGCCCCAATTGCCTCACTAAAAAAAAAAAGATTGTTGTGAGGATCAAATAGGGTAATGGATATGAAACTCTTTGAAAACCTTAAAATGCCACTGGGAAAACAAAAAAAAAAAATAGTCTCCTCCACTCTTTCCCCAATCCAGTTAGACTAGTCCAAGGGTACAGAAATACCCCCACAGAACAATAATAACAATGGAAGGGAAAAGGGAAAAAACATATATTAAATACCTGCTATGTGCTGTGGTGATTAAAATTGTATGGGGTTACCCTAGAAACTGTCCCAAGTTTAGGGAAACTTAGCTGGGGTTCTAATATGTAGCTACTTAGAAATTAGAGACTACTGCACTAGTTTGGGGCATTAAGCATTTATTAAAGCATATTAAATATTAGTAAAGAGATAGCACGTTGCTCAGAAAGATCAGAAGCCCTACATATCTAGGATAGAGGAGAGAGTGAGAAAAATCTGCGTCCTGCCTCCTTGAGAGCCCCCAAGAGTGGGACATACGGCTATGCCTTCAGTGTCTCAGGGTAAAGAGAGAGATCAGCAAGCATAAGGTCACTGAGGTCAGGAGGAGAGGTGGCCCTTCCACACTGCTCAAGGCTAATTGTCTAGCATCATTCAAATCTAGTGGTTTACTGGATTTGAGTATGGTCTGGCTCAGTATGGGCTGAGAGGCACAGTATGTGACTCTGAGAGGCAAGGCTTTTCAGGTAGTTTTGGTTTTAACCTCCATTGTCTGTATTCACAGTCCAAGGTCCAACCTGACTGCCTCTGGGCTGGTCTTAAAAGTTCAGGGAAGGCTCTCTGGGTTAGGCCCTTGAGCAGGGTCCTCTGGATCTCATAGAACCCCATTATTTTCTCACAGTGCCAGGCACTGTGCTAATCCCTTTACAAATATCTCATTTGATCTTTACCACATCCCTGAGAGGAGGTTAATGTTATTTTAACAAATATGTCATTTGATATTTACAACAACACTGGGAGGTACTTAATATTATCTCCATTTTCACATTGAAAAAACTGAGGCAGGTAGCAGCTATGTGACTTGCCTAAGGTCACATAGCTAGTATCTGAGGATGGATTTGATGTTAAGTCTTCCTGATTCTAGGCCCAGTGCTCTAACCTAGTTGCCCATTACTAGACAGATAGGACCCATCATAATTTCAGGTTTAAGGATTAAGGGCTATAATTCAAATGAAGGTGACTTCACATATATAGATATGATGGTCAGCGGATCACTGGTGGTAGGGTTATTCAGTTTATGACTAATCAATGATAGAGGAGAAATTAGAGAAGAGATTATTCATGCAGTTATATAGAAATAACTTGAATGTAATTGCCTATGTTTATTTATGTCTAGGGTAATCACTGCATATTAGGTTATACTGCACATACATGTTATACTATATATTATGTTATAGATACATTAGCCTGTGGGGTATAATTTTGCTATTTGTCTACTTGTGTATTTGTTGCCATTTATGTATGTTCCATTTTACATAAAACTGCTGAATTTATTCTTGTGTTTGCTTTATTATGTATAGCTGTTTATACGGTTATGCATGTATTATTGTGACATGAACATGCAATATTTCTAGCCTGCATTTTAAACTAGAGGTGTCAAACTCATAGTCAACAGGCCAACACAACTCCCAAGGGCCACCAAACTGGAATAAAGTATAGTTGGGAAATGTTTAGCAATGTGACAGGTAAAGGATCCATAGGGCTAGACAAGGAAAGTCTATGAAAAACCATGTGGAACCAGCAGAGCAAGAGAGCACATAGATAGAGGGAACTTTCAAGAAGTGGGGGACCATGGCTTTGGAAATGACGCTATATGATACAATTGGGTACCAGTAGTGTCAGGACAGCTGTTATCTTGCTGAAATTAATCCTTTCACTCCTATAGAGTAGTGGTCATATAGGTCTCCTTTCTTCCCTTAGGCTAGCTACCTTAGGAAAACAAAAAAGAAAAGCCATTCTGTCTGTTTACTTTGTTTTAAATATTTGCTTTGTCCTTATAAGCAATGCTTACCACAGACTTATTAGAAATGAATTTGGGAGGAAGTATTTGAGGAGGGAAAAATGTCATCATAAAAGAAGAGCTAACACTGAAGTATTGTGCCAGAATTCTGTCTTGGTCTGGGATCTTGGAGCTTAAAAAAAAAAAAGATGAAGAAATTACAAATCCTTTAATATAACTTCACAGAACATAGAAGTATTATTTACATCTCTATCCTTGGAAACCCAACTAGGCAATGAGTCATTAATAGGATTGAGGGTAAAAAGTAGGAGATAGAACTAGTTGAATAACCTTAGTCAGTACACCACCTCCACCACTGCTAAATGCCTTTAGATTTGAATTAAAAAGAATAGGAAGATAAATAAAAAGGAAGAATCCATCCCATATGTAAAATTTACCATGTCAATAGGGGGACAAGGAATGCTGTTCCCTGAACAACTCACATATTTCATACTCACATAGTCGAATTAGAATATGTCTTAGTCGGGGCAGCTAGGTGGCGCAGTGGATAGAGCACCGGCCCTGGAGTCAGGAGTACCTGAGTTCAAATCCGGCCTCAGACACTTAACACTTACTAGCTGTGTGACCCTGGGCAAGTCACTTAACCCCAATTGCCTCACTAAAAAAAAAAAAAGTATATGTCTTAGTCTCTCAAACTTCTGTCATCTCATGCTTTACTAAAGATGGGGAGTGAGCTGCTGCCATCTGCTGCTTCTCTACTTGTGCTAGTCTGCTTCTTCCCTATAGCTGGGGAGTGTTTGCTGCTCTTTTGGTAGACAGCCTCAGGCTATTTCAGAGGTCTAACCCAAGTAGCACACCAAAGAGTGAGGTGTGCTGAGCTGGAGGTAACTTTACTACCCCTCAGCAGGAATTCCCAAGTACCTGCTTGATATTTGTATTGAGATGAATAAATTCATTCCAACTGCCTAATAAGGGAGGTGCAATCCAAAGTAAATGAGGAGGCCTATTAAAATGTTATAAGGGATTAACCAATGAGGACCTAGTCCTGGTAGGAAGCAAAGCTTCATTGGCCATTCCACCATTACACAGGGATGGGGAAAAAACCAACAACATTATAAATAGAATAAAAATTGCCTTCATTTCAGTGCAATTGTTTTTCTAAACCATCTTTAGTGGTATTTTTTTTGTCCTTTATTCTTTTTTTTTTTTTTTTTTGGTGAAGCAATTGGGGTTAAGTCACACAGCTAATAAGTGTCAAGTGTCTAAGTCCGGATTTGAACTCGGGTCCTCCTGACTCCAGGGTCATTGCTCTATCCACTGAGCCACCTAGCTGCCCCTTGTCCTTTATTCTCAAAGAGGACCATGACATAGGGAGGAGATATCATAACTTGTGATGAATTGGTTTTAAGCGACTAAGGACTGTGCAAAGTCACCAAACTCACACTCTTCTCCAGAGCCAGCTGGGTTGAGGCAAGATATATCAGGATGACTGAAGATGACCCCAGATATTTAAGGTAAGTGAGGTAAGTGACTTTCTCAGTGTCACATAGCTAGTGTCTGAAGTGAAATGTGAACTCAGGTGCTCCCAACTTCAATACCAGTGCTCTATCTACTCCATGACCTAGCTGTCCCATTCATCCTTAGTGTAAGTAGAATTGGAAGGGTATTTTTGTGACCTATTCAATTTAAAAATAAGAGGTAACTAGAATAGAGGCAGATAGTAAGCATAAGGGCAAAATCCAAACATTTGATTGAGAAACCAAGGTTGTGACAAGGGAAGTTAAAATTTGAACCCAGGTCTTTTGACTCCAGATTGAGTGATTTTTCCACTGCAAAACATTCCAACCTGATTTGTTAAAGATCCTGATTGTAAAATAGTTTTTTTCCTGCCTTAGTGTAATGAGGCCTGAAATAACCATTGTTCACTCCTTTGAGTCACTGAAGGCCCATGCCAAAGCTTAATTATTTTTATCTGAGAGAAATAAAAAGCATATTAAGTCTTAGTCAAAATTTATTTACCACATTATATAGCCAATTACCCTATAATATCATAAGAGAATTGGACACAAGACAGGTAAATTGTGATAATGGTTATGCAATTATGAAAAAAGTACAGAGCATGGGGTACTAGTCCAATAAAACAGGTCTGGACAGAATAACACTTTAATGTACTTTGGGAACCCAGTGGGAATCATGAGGAGTCAACAATAAGTAGGAGAAGGTGGGTAACCAAAGGGGAATGGTGTGTGTTGAAACAAATCTCATCTTCATTATAGTAATAAGGTACTGCATCTTGAATATAGTAAAATTTAAGCTTTCTCCATCCTATTGTAGAAATTCAAGAAATTATATAGATCAGAGATAAATATATCATATGAATTCTACACATCTTATATGTATATGACATTCAGGTGTATGACTTTTTTTTTTGTTTGTTTATTTTTTTTAGTGAGGCAATTGGGGTTAAGTGACTTGCCCACGGTCACACAGCTAGTAAGTGTTAAGTGTCTGAGGCTGGATTTGAACTCAGGTACTCCTGATTCCAGGGCCGGTGCTCTATCCACTGTACCACCTAGCTTCCCCAGGTGTATGACATTTTACAGTAGATAGAATACTCAATTTGGAATCAGGAATACATGAGTTCTAATCCTCCCTGAGATATTTTCTATTTGTGTCATGAAGAGCCAGTCCCTTAACCTCTCACCCTCAGTTTCCTTTTATGTAAAGTGGAGATATTTATAGTACCTGACCTATAGAATTTGTGCGAAGACCAAGTAAGATGATATGTAAAGATCTTTGCAAAGGTTAAAGTACTATATAAATAGTAGCTATTGCTATTTGAATACAGTAGCCATTATCTTCCAAGGGGGAATGGTGGTGAAAAGGTAATAAGTACATTTAAGAAAGATATCTCAGTAAATTTTATATTATAGTTTCAGGCTCAATTAGATATAAATCTGAAATATAAAGCTAAGGTTGAATTTCCAAGCAATTGGTGATATATTGACATCAGCCTGTTTCATTGACATGCTCCTTCTCACAGTGGCCTTGGAGACTGGAGATGCAGCAGTTCCTTGAACATGGGTCATCGGAACTTGCAGCAAACTGGAAAAGAAAAATTACACCATCTCCTGCTTAATTTTCCTGGTCATGGTACTAGAAACTAATTTTTGTCCATGCTGCATACCAATAGTTAACAGAATATGTCAAGGCATTATTTCAAGAGGTCAGTGAAGAACAGAATTACCTGCTAGCCAAACAGTTAACTGTGAAATGTCAGTTAAAGAAAAATCATTGTTTACACCACAGTGTCATGGCCCACTGCCTCCCTGAGAGAGGAAAGGAACAGATGCATGATGGCATATTTGGAAACAGTACAAAACATTGGAGACTGGCTTATTTTTTCTCTTAGCACTGATAGATATCATGAACTACTGTTGCAAAAATATATGCCGCATTCTGTGCACATATTGTTTAAGGAGTTCATAGTTATAGATTTCAATAAGACTGTAGGATTGGGGGGCAGCGAGGTTGCGCAGTGGATAAAGCACTGGCCCTGGATTCAGGAGGACTTGGTTCAAATCTGGTCTCAGACACTTGACACTTATTAGCTATGTGACCCTGGGCAAGTCACTTAAACCCAATTGCCTCACCAGAAAAAAAAAAAAAGACTGTAGGATTGAATTTAGAGGATTCAGTTCCTCAATCATCAGAGGATAATCTTTGTCAATTATTGATATTAATAAGTACTTGAGTGTTCAGTCAATAGATAAGTACTTAATAAGGACTTACTTTGTACTCACCGGGCAGCTAGGTGGCCAGTGGAGAGAGTCCTGGGCCTGAATTCAGGAAGACTCATCTTTGGGAGTTCAAATCTTGCCTCAGGCACTTATTACCTGTATGACCCTGGGCAAACCTCATCTGTAAAAGGAGCTAAAGAAGGAACTGGAAAACCATTCTAGTATTTTTGCCAAGATAATCCCAAATGGGGTCACAAGAGTCCAGCACAACCGAACAATAATATTTTACTCACCACTCAGGCAAACAAGCTTGAGAAGCCTGGCTAGTGACTGAGGGAAGTAGAATTATCACTGCTTTTCCTTTTCATAAGAGAAATAATTAAATTAAAAGACCAGAGATATTTAAAATTGGATAGTACCTGAAACAATCAATTAGTCCAATCTCTGAATTTTATAGATGGGGAAACTGATATTAAAATGGATTAAGTAAACTTGGATTTGAACCCTGCTCCTCTGACTTCAAATCCACTAAAAAAAAAAAGTATGGTTGTGAGATAATGCTTACCTTTCTCTTCAATTTAAGATAGCATCAGTTAAGAGGAAAAAAAGAAACTTTTGAGAAGTATATGTGTTAGAAAAAAATATTCAAACATAATTTAAACTTTTTTATTTCATTTCTGAAAGAGACTGTTCAAGATAGTTTACTAGATCAAATTCATATGCTTCATTCTGGCACTAAATGCCTTTTGTAATCTGGGCCCAATTTACCTATCCATCCATACTCTTTTAACACACATATATACATAACTTCAGTTCCATCTGTCTCCTTTTTGTCCCTCTCCTTTTATATCTCCTCCTACACATAGATCCAAACATACACAATACAGTTTGTGCTTTCGGCTATCTCCAAAATATTGCTCAACACATATCCCCCATCTACAACACTTTTCCCTCTCATTTTTACCTATAAAAATCTAACCAAGTTTGGAAGACTCCATTTAAGTCTTACTTCCTCCCTGAGGACTCCCAAGACAATTCTAGCACTTGTTCATTTCTCCTTTTCTGAATTCTTGTAGGCCTCACAATCTGCATAGAACAATATAGCATAGTTTGTTCTCTTCTCTACTCAAATGGAAAGGGAGAGGAGCACTGGTTCTAAATTGTATCTTTTATTTTTTGGTATTCCCAGTGATACCTAAGCCAGAAGGTGGTTGCTCAGAAGGAACATACCACAAAATATAGTAAAATTTTACAACTCAATGCTGAGGATTCGTTATTCATTTACTGTGCTCTTTTTTTTCTTTGAATATTGTTTCTCACTCTCTTATTCTATTAAACTCAGTATTATAATACCAGCATACCAGGGAGGGGCAGGAGAAGTAACTTCTGTGGTCTTCTTTTCCCTTACTCTCTCTACCTAAAACCCCTTGAATTAATAATACAATGAAAATATCATTGTATAATTCCCATTTTGTGCATATCCATTGTGGGTATTGATATGTGTTTTTTTTCCCCCCCAAACTTTCTTAAGAATTAAGATCTGTGAAAGCAGGTCTTTATATGCTTTGTATAAAACCAGAACAAAGAACATTCAATGCTTGCTAAATAATAAACTGTGAGAGGCCTGTGCCAGGGCTGAGGAATCAGGCTGATTTAACTTGCTTTAATACAATGCCCATAGCAGTACAGTTGTGCACAGCTTGGAGCTTAATAAAACCTTTTTAATGATCGATCAGTGAAAACCAATGCTCATAGGATATAGAATCCAAAGGTCAGGTTTGGCTAGCTGGACTCCCCTTGTTTGCAATTCTGAATTTTACTCATGACCAGATCTGCTTACCATTACAATAGGGAACACTAACGAGGTCACTTGGAAAGTGGAAGGGAAAGAATGTGAAGGATGTAGGAGCAGAGAGGGAATGATGAATGATGCTGCAGAGTATGTCTGGGTAGCAGCCTTTTAAAAGAACATGTATACAATGTAGGAATTTCTTGTGCCCTGACCAAATTACAGAGAAATAAGTGATCAAGAATAAATGTACATTTTAAAAAGCATTGGTCTGCATACTCATAAAGCCATACCTTTTCGCAAAAAATTAAAGCAGATTAAATTCTAAAAACTTACAAAGGCATAATTATTATTACATTTGCCTACAGGCAAATACAAATCTGAATAGTTTAGTAGTTAAGAAGAAAACAGGCTCATGTGGAAAAAAAAAAGATTTTTCTATTTTGGAGGGCAGGGTGGAAGTGTGAGGGACCTTATTCAAGATGACATTCTGTTTGATAATATTATCCAAAGCCTACTAAAATACTAAGTTATTCAGGCAAATTAAGATAGGGAGATGTGTTTCAAACCCACAGCATTATTAAGCTTCTAGGTGGCATGTCAACTGATGGTAGTAGATAAATGTGGAAAGGAGATTGCAAAGTATATTTAAGGAAGTAACATGTTAAATTGTAAGCAGTGCCACCCACATTTCAAATTAAATTGAAAGTGAAACACAGTAATAGACTAAGAGACTGAAAATGGGAGTTTCATTGCCCTAGATGAGTATGTCTTCAAATATAATTAGAATGCACAGTCAAATTTAAGCACAGTTTCCATTATTTAAGTCTGTGAATTAGGTTATATGCAGTGATTTCATAAACTCTAACATTTTGAAGGGATTTCAGAAACAATTTAAAATGAATGTTTTAAACGTGCCCTCTCCCCCAAACTTGGTCAACCAGTCTATTCTTGATGGCTTTCTGTGATAAAGACAATGCCATTGGAGCAGCTAGGTGGCACAGTGGCCCTGGATTCAGGAGGACCTGAGTTCAAATGTGACCTCAGACACGACACCTACTAGCTGTGTGACCCTGGGCAAGCCACTTAACCCTCATTGCCCTGCAAAAACAAACAAACAAAACCCCCCAAAAAACAAAACAAAACAAAACCCCAAAAAACAAGACAATGCCATTTCTTATCTTAAGCTATTCTATTATTCAATTTTGGGAAGTTATAAAAGTTAAACATTTTTCTTGGGCAAAGTGAAAACTTCTACTCATGGGTCCTAACTATTTCCTCTGGAGTTAGACAAAATATTCAAATACTTGAAAATAGCTATTATCACCTCCCTCCCCAAATCTTTTCTTCTCCAAGTTAAACATCTCCTGTTTAAAGGATATTCATATGGAATGGTCTTTTGGCTCCTCCCATTCTTTTCATGTTCTCTTAGACCTGTAGCAGCTTGTCACCATCTTGCCAAAATGTGGCACCTAGAACTTAACACAATATTCTATATAGTGTGATGAAGGCAGATGAGAGCAAATAGCTACCTCCATCATTCTGAATGTTATGCCTCTCCATTCAACTTCAGATATCATTTACTTTTTTTTTACTTCTGGGTCAAACCATATAAGATTATCATCTTATTATCTTCTATAACACCTTCATCTTTTTCATGAAAACTAAAGTGTACCTACAATAGCTGCTTCATGTGTTATTGTGAGGTTGGCTGTTTTGAACTCCATTACCAAGATAAAATAACATACCAATTTAACCAATCACCATTTTTAGTAAGTTTAACCACTGTAGATGATTCACTATGAGGTGGCCAAAATTGTCTAGAAACCAACTCAGTCATTAAAAAAAAAAATACTTGATTTATTGGTAAAGCATCAGTCAAGGGCAACCTTGGTTTAACATAAATTCATTTTTCAAACCTTAAAGAAAACAGTATTGCTTGTAAGCCAAATTGATTTATGAAATATTGAAAGGTAGTGGAGGAGGAAAAACGAAATAAAATAACTTTACCAAAATCTTGGTGAAGGCAGGTAAACCCTGGCCTTAAATGTGAGCTGAGAATCTTTAAAGATCAAAGCAGTTAGGAAAAAAAAATAATAAATACTAAGCATATCTAAGTAAACAAATATTCATCCAACTTTCTCTAGGCTCCCTCCCATAAAGACTCAACAAAGTCAATAACAATAATAACATTGAAATTAACCATTTATCACATCCAAAGAAGTAATCTCCCTTCATGATATTCATTTGTAATGATTGCTCCTAACTTAAACTTTAATTTTATTCTGAGTTTAAAAAGGATTAAAACCTAAGTTTTGTCTCCATGGCTCAGAATGAATAACAACTAAGATAGTCAACCCTTAATTTCGATCCTGTGATGGTCACACCAAGCCCTAGAACACAATTTATGCCTAGTGATAGATAAATGACCCAAACCTCAGTTCTAAGCATTAACAAACACAAAAAGGGAAAGGACATAAGACATAATTCCAGCAAAGGATAAAAAGGAAAAACAACCAAAACTACAACCACTCCCTAAAGTTAGAACAGCTGTGGGGTTGTCAGGTCATAAACTGGTCAGAAGATCATGGTAGACCCAGTGGCCAATTTACAAGAGTACCCAGGAGGACAGTGATCCATAACAGGAAACTGATCCAGATGGATTTTAGAATCAGATGGATTTAAAGAATGTCTCTGAATCAAGACATCTTGGAATATAATATTTGGAAGGAGATGTTAAGGATGTATATTCCATTGCTTGTACCTTGTCTCTTGGACTGAAATATCTCCCCTGTATTCACTCTATTTTATATTTAATCAATCAATCTAAAAAGAGAGACCAAATGCAAAATAACAACTGTGAGTCAACAGCTATAAATAGGATAAATAGGAAATAATTAACTGAGGAAAGGCATTAGAATTAAGAAGGGCTGGGAAATGCTTCCTGTAAAAGATGCGAATTTAGTTGGGACTTAAAGGAAACCAGGGAAACCAGGAAGCAGAAATGAGGAGGGAGAACATTCCAGGCAAGGAAGACAGCCAGAAAAAATGCCCAGAGGCAGAGATGGAGTGGCTTGTTTGGCAATAGCAAGGAAGCTAGTGGCACTGGAATATTTGCTGGGGAGTAAGAAGACTACCAAATAATTATGAGCAATAAAAATACTCAAATCAACTATAAAGGACCTATAAAGGAAGACAGTATCCACCTCCAGAGAAAGAACCGATAGACAAAAGTACTCATAGTATTGTGTGTGTGTGTGTGTGTGTGTGTGTGTGTGTGTGTGTGTGTGTACACACATCTGCATCAAATTCAAATGGTGACCTTCTCTAGGGCAGGGTAGACAGAGAGAGGGATGAACAAAGTTCAGAACTTAAAATGTAACAAAAATTAATTTAGTTATTTTTTTTTTAAGAAGATGGTAGGAGCTAGTTTATGGAAGGCTTTACATGCCTTCCTGCCCATTCTTTTAGTTGAGGAAAATCACTTTAGTGGCTGAATGCAGAAAGAATTGGAGTGAGGAGAGAACTGAGTAAGGAAGACCCAGAAGTAGGATATTGAAGTAGTACATGAGTTAAGTGATGAGGGCCTACACTAGAATGATAGCAGTGTCAGACGAGAATAAGAAACTCATTTGAGATATGTTGGAAAGGTGAAATTGATAGGCCTTGACAACAGATTGGATATGCATAGATGGGAGATACTGAGGAGTTGAATATGACACCTAGGTTTGAGCCTGAGTGACTAGGAAGCTGGTGTTGTACTTTACAATAATGGGGAAGTTTGGAAGGGGGAAGTTTTTAACAGGAAAGGTAAGGGGTTCACTTTTGGTCATATTGCATTTAAGGTGTCTACTGGCTATCCAGTTCAAGATATCTGGAAAAAAAATAAGTTGGAGATGTAAGATTAGATGTCCCTAGAGAGATTAGGGTAGGAGAGGTAGCTTTGGGAATTATCCACATAGGTGTGGTTAATTAAATCCATGGAAGTTGATAAGATCACCAAATGAAGTATCATAGGAGGAGAAAAGTGACCAAGATAAAACCCCATGAGATGCCTAAAATTAGAGTGCTTGATCTAGATGAGTATCTAGCAAAGGGAACTGAGAAGAAACAGTCAGAGCAGGAGAGAGTGATGTCCTGAAAACTTGGAGAGAAAAGAATATCAAGGAGGAAAAGGGTGTCAACAGAGTTAAAATATGCAGAGAGGTTGAGGATACTGAGGATTGAGAAAAGGCCAACTAAGAGATTGTTGGCATCTTTGGAGAGAATAGTTTTGGTGGAATGATGAGGTTGGAAGAACTATTGTAAGGGGTTAAGAAGAGAGTGAGAGGAAAGAAAGTGGAGGTACCTATTGTAGATTGCTTTTTGAAGGAGTTTAGCCACAGAGGGTGGAAGACATTATAGGACAATAATCAGTGGAGATTGAAGGATCAAATGAGGGTTTTTACAGAATTGGGGAGACTTGGGTATTTGTGTAGGCAGTAAACAATAAGGCAGTAGACAGGAAGAAATTGAAAATAAATCATAGTGAGAATTGCAGAGGGGGACAATATGTTAGAAGAGACAGGGTGGAATGGAATCACTTGAGTTGGTAGAGGGGTTAGCCTAGGTAAGTAGTAAGGTCACTTCATTATGTGAGATAAGGCTGAAAGAGGAGATAGTAGTAGCAGATGATATAAATTAAAGGAGATGAGGAAGATGGGAGAGGAAGAACCTTATGAAAAAAGTCTCAATTTTTTAAATAAAATATGAAGCAAGGTTCTCAGCTGAAAAAGTGAAGAGAAGGGGGAGCCACTGGAAATTTGAGGAGGGTTGAAAAAAGTTGAAAGAACTACTGTGGAGAGTGTGATAGAAAGCTGATAAGGAATGTGTAATAGAATGACCTAGCAGCAATGGGGGCCCAGTTGAGGTTAAATAACATAAAGTTGTAGTGACCACAGTCAGAATGATTATGTGGTTTTTCTCCACCATTGTTCAGTAGTAAATATATAGGAATGAAGACAACAGATGGTAGGAGTGATCCAAGGCTGAGATTTGTTAGGGTTTCCATTGGCAAAGTGATAACAAAGTTTAAAGAAAAGAGCAGAGTATAGATTTGAATTGGTTTGCCAAGTGAATATGATGGGGGAAAAGAGGAGAAAAAAAAGTTTGTCTAGTGTAGGGGTGATGGCCTGGGAGGAAAAATGAAAAGCCTAAGGATTTGAGGTCACAATAATGGCAAAGAGGAAGGTTATGAAAAGAAAGGCAGAGAGGTGAAAAACCAATAGATTTTGGTCGAATGAGGGGATTTCTGAATTACTGAATGTGTAGGCAGTGCATTTGTGAGTAATAGCAAGGTCAAGGATATATTGACTGGAATGTAATTACCTCATAAAGGGACTCTAGAGGTCCCATTGGCCAGTTCTAGAATTTTATCCAATAAGGGAACAGTTAGGGAGAGAAGTTAGACAGAGATAGAATATTGGGTTTCGTGTCAGGAAGACAAATTTCAAAGTACCTTTAGACACTTCACTATGTGTGTGACCTTGATAAGCCAGTTAATTTCTGTCTTAGTTTCCTCATCTGTTAAACAGTGTAAAATGGGAATCTGAATAGCATCTAACACACAGGGTCCTGTAGGGGTCAAATGAAATAATATTTGTAAAGTAAAATGCCTGGTACATATTAGCCATTAACATGCTCATTGCTTTTCCCTACCTCAAGACTTAATTAAGCCACACCTTCTCACATATACCACTAAACTTCTCCCGTGCTCAAATTTTGTAGACTCATAATTATAATAATGATATTTCTTCCATAAAAGTAAGGTCTACTATCTTCTCGCTTAGTGAACTCTTAGATTCCCAAAAGACAATTTGGACAAACTATTCATCAAGAAAGGTAAATATACAGGGGCAGCTAGGTGGTGCAGTGGATAGAGCACCGGCCCTGGAGTCAGGAGTACCTGAGTTCAAATCTGGCCTCAGACACTTAACACGTACTAGCTGTGTGACCCTGGGCAAGTCACTTAACCCCAATTGCCTCACTAAAAAACAAAAAACAAAAAAAAAGGTAAATATACTATTGAGAAAAAGATCCTGCATTTCTCTAGCCAGTAAAAAGTTAAAAGCAAATGGATAGAGATAAAAATAAAGTAGTACAAAGAAAAAAAACATCTTCCTGTGGTTGTACTGAAGTTGTGGTTCTAATAATGTATCTTCACCAGGCATTGAAGGAATGCTAAATCAAAACCTACCTCCCTTACTGAGAGATGAAGGGCAGATACAGCTTCCCTGAGGAAATCAGTCGTTAACAATGGAAAAAGTTAAGAAAAAATATGAAGTTAATCTTGGAAAAGTTGATTCCAATGTTAAATGGAATCTGCTGCCTAAGGATAAGACAAATCAAAATGCCAATAATATTAGCTCACTCCTGTACAACTAAAAATGAAGTGGGTCCCTTGCTTGGTAAGAGGAAATGAGGACAGGGGTGATATAAGGGAAGATAATATGACTAGACAATATATGTACTCTAGTGGCAGTAATACAACTTCATTGTAATAAAATTATGTAGATAAACCAAAGAAGGAAAATCCACAGTCTCTCTACCAGGAGCATAAAACTCAAATAGAAATTCATCTCTGCAGCTCCCTATTGACTTAGAAAACCAAAATTAAGATTATTTATGCCAAATCATATTTGTATTTATTTTGGTAAACATTTGCCAATTACATTTTAATCCCATTCCAGCAGCAGTAGAGAATTTTGTGGGCCTCTTGCAGGCTGTGAATTTGACACCTCTGCATTATACCACTTCAAACAACATTAAGATAATATACAGGTGAAGTTAAGAACTACCATCTCTTCCTTCCTCTTCAAATAGTATTTCCTACCCAAGGTGATAAGGCACTATCTCTTTCTTATTAATCTTTTGTTTTAACAATAAAATCCATGGATTTTTACCTAGACATGTCTTTCTAGCTCTGTGTTCTTTTAGAGAAGGCCATCTAAGGCCATCTCAGGTCTGCTTAACCTCAAGATGACCTACCCTATGCTCAAATTTGCACAGTATATCAGCGCAATTCTGAGCAATTAAAAAACAAAAACAAAAACAAAAAACAGGAGACAGCTCAAAAAAGTAGATTCTTCTAGACAGAAAGGATGGCCTCCAAGGGATTATTCAGCAAATCAATACTACAATTCCTAACTCTTTCAGATAGCACCATCTGGAGCCTTGTTGTAGTCAGTAAGAGAAAATAAGTCCTAAGAGGGCCAAATCATATAGATTCTCATGAAACCCAACAGAAAACAGATACAAGCCTTCTCTTCCTACTATAAAAGGGTGTCAAAATGGTCTTGCAATAAATGATCTTTGGCTACATCCCACAATCTATGGAAGTTTAACCCAGTAAATAAACTAGTTCTGCCCACCATTGTGTATAAAGTAAACAAAACAGAACAACTACTTCAAGCACCTCAGGTTACCCTGGGACACTTGGAGGTGTTGTAGCCTACTTGATCTTGAGAGAATCAGCCTGAGCAGAGACAGTACATTATGGTTCCTAGTTTATGAATTTAAAAATACAATTCTGGAAGAACATAGAGATATCACTGTTAAGAACCTCTGCTCTAAAGTCTCCTCTTCCTTATGATAATGTTTATCCTGCAAATGGCTATATCTTTTTCTAAATAATCCTTAATCATTCGAATCTGAATTCTTCTTCCCTCACCTGAGTACTCTTAGGTGTTTTGTTCCCAGTCCTCAATGCAATAATTCTTAGTATAATCCAGTTCTTCTGTCAAACGTCCTCTTTCATAACTTGAATTCCCCAGTACAACAAAATTAAATTTGGGTCAGAATTTGAGTCCACAATTCCTATGCCACTGAATAAAAGGGATCAGTAGTGGAGTACTCCCAAAAGCAAAGTATCTCATCACCATGTCTCCTCCTAGAAAACTATCAACCCATAGTCAGTCACAACACAACATTCACAATATGTCAGAGTGTCTAAAAGAGTCTTATAGATAGGCATGGCACTGGAATCTCATCCAAACATCTTTAAGGAAGATTTTAATTCCTGCCTTAAAAGGAATAGGAGATTGAGGCTATAACACTGGCTACTTTGCTGTCTTCAAAAGGGAGAAACCAGACAAGAATTATATCAAACTGCTTTTCAAACTATTGCTAGTCTAAGGAATATTATTTCACTCTTGGGTTTTAGCTGTTATCCTCATCATATTATTATTATTATTATTATTTTTTAATTTGTCATCAGAAAAGTAGTTGGATCAATCATGAGAGAGGAAGTTAGTCAAAGAATTCCATGTGTTATACTGATATATATGTAATGACAAAAGATCTGATATTTTGATGGTTTACTATACTTTGGGTGGACAATGATTTATTGACAATACATTGCAATTAATTTACATACATTTTAGTTCGCTATATTTTTCTTGGCATGGTCTAAAATTTTATTTACTAGAAGACTATAATATTCTCTGATTTTTAGTCACCAGTTTCAAAGGCTTAGCATATGTGCATGGTTTAGCATATGCACTGTTGGAAGGTGTGCCCCTAGTAATTGAGATCATGAATCCATTCAGGTATCATAGCTAGCATTTTCCATTCGTTTCTGTTAAATTTAATTTGAATATATTTGTCTTATCACTCTGGACTGAGAAGGTCTTTTGAATCCTTACAATGAAACCATATATGTCAGAAATTTCCCCAGTTTCATGTGACCTGGAAAATTTAATAGACAAGATATTTATGCCAGTTGAAGCCAACTAAATTATCACCTTTTCCACAGTTTTTCATCTTGTCTACAATAATATAAGAATTTTTAAAAAATGTTTTCCTGAAATCCAGGTTTACTATGTTTATAGAACACTGACAAGAAAAGGAAAAGAGTTTAGTCTGGAATAATTTTTGTTTTTTCACCATTTATCAAGTACGTTCTCCCTTCCATCCCACCTCTGAAGGAAAAAAAAAAGAAAAGAGAAAAAAACCCCACAGGAACCTTGTAACAAATCAGGATAATAAAACAAAACAAATATCCATATTAGCTATGTTCAAATATGTGTCTCATTCCACATATTAGTCCATCAATAATCTGTCATGAAAATGTTCTCCACAACAATGGAGGAAACTGCATCCTCAGTTCATTCCCTCAATCCTTTTTTATTTTTTTTTTGTATGTTGAATAATTGGAGTGAAAGGTGAAAAGAATATGGAAACATTCTCTAGCATTCTCCCATCTCCTGTGCCTGGCTGGCAGAGCTATCACTCAGCATCAAGCCAGCTGGCATAGTGTAATGATGAATTAAAAGCATTGCTGAATAGTGTGATATTGATTGATTGCTCAGTCACAAAGTTGCACTGAAAGAAAAAAAAAAGGAACCAGTATAGTTTCTTATCCCCCCTACATTTTTTACATGCCCCATAAATATCTCTTAGAGTCCATTAGTTTAGAAATTCTGCCTATAATGCCATCATGATACAAGTATCAAGACAGGATCAAAAAATCCTCAGGCATTGATTGGTAGGTCAGCTAGCCAGCGACATTGACAGAAAGGAGCCAGCATGGTTTCTTGTCCCCTACATTTTAAAATGTGCAATAGCTATTTCTGAGACTCTATTAATACAGATACTTTGCTTGTGACCCTGTCTTTATACAGATGCCAAGGCAGCCTCAACAATAATAAGTTCCAGATGCAGAGTTTGTTAGTACCGAATTTATGCTGAATTTAAAATAAATCTGTTGGACGCAACTTATACAATGATTGTAAGGAGTCATCTATTTAAGATAAGACTATGTAGTTTATTTGAAATGAGATGAGGCCTCATAGCCCAGCATAATAAAATACTCCCTTAAGACTAGAGATTCATACTTACTAGCTGTGTGACCCTGGTCAAGTCACTTAACCCTCATTGCCCTGCCCCCCCCCCAAAAAAAAAAAACTAGACATTCTGTCAGACTCTATCCTATAAGTTCTAATGATAGAAGGGTATTTCAAATGCTACAGTATAGGGGCAGCTAGGTGGCACAGTGGATATAGCACCAGCCCTGGAGTCAGGAGGAACTGAGTGCAAATCTGGACTCAGACACTTAACACTTACTAGCTGTATGACCCTGGGCAAGTCACTTAACTCCAATTGCCTCACCCCCCCCCCCCAAAAAAAAAGTTAAAAAAAAATGCTATAGTATGGCATCCTGAAATAGACGAAGAATAAGCAGGGTGGATAGAAGAAATATTTTGAGTGTATGCTGTGAGAAAAAATAATGGTGTTCTGGGGGACCCACAGGCCTCCCTAGTTGAGGGAGCCTTGACTAACCTCTTTTATGGCCAGCCCAGGGTCAGTAGAGTTGGAGCTTGGATTCTGAATAGAAACAATAGAGATTAAAACCACACCTACCTGAAAACCTTTCCCCTCAGAAGGGTCTGTCATCTGGACTCTGACCTCAGCATGTACTACTCATTTTAATATGGATCACCCTTAAGTCCAGTAAACCAATAGATTTGAATGATGCCAGCCAATTAGTTTGGAGCAGTGTGTAAGGGCTGCCTCTTCTACTGACCACCAGGAGCTTACTCTCTCTCATGTGCTCTCTTGGCGTGAGCTGCTGGAGGAGGCAGACACACTGTTCTCCCCCACCCCATCTCTTTTCTATCTAGGTATGTAGGGATTCTGAATTCTGAGCAATCTGCCCACTCTCTTTACTAACATTTAATATAATTTAATAAATGCTTAATGCTAAAGACTGGTGCTATAGCCTCTAATTTATAAGTAACAATATTTTAGAAATTCCAGCTGAGTTTCCTAAAACCCAGAACAGAGACAGGCACCCCCATATATTTTCAAACGACAACACTGAAGCAGAGCTTCAAGAATTACTGCTTATTATATCAGTGAATTCCTGAGGGATTCTTCCTTTGATTTTTTTATCATCATCCTAATTGACCTGGCAGGGTGATGTGGCTGGTAAAGCAGGGACCTGGAAGTCAGAAGACCTGAGTTCAAATCCTTGAATTGCTACTAACTAGAAGCAAGATCCTGATCAAGTGCCTTCATTTCCAAGTTCCTCACCCTCACTTATAGGAAAAAAATAGAGGGGTGTTATGTGTCTGCATGTATGTGTGGTGGATCCCATTGACAGTCCAGTATAGTACATGAACACCTCAGAATAATGCTTTTAAATTCACAAAATAAAATTCATAGGATTACACAGGAAATTAATAATGTTGAAATGAAAGTATTAAAAAATAGATTCATACATTCCTGATTAAGAACATTTTGGTTTTGATCATCTATGAGGTAATATCACCTTGAAAATTATTATAATTCTGTGAGAGAAAATATGGTGGAGTAGAAAAAATGCTGACTCTAGAGTTAACATCTCAATTTTAACAGTCATTGGCTATATGATCAAGGGAAAGTCAATTAACCCTCCGAGGCACATTTTCTCATCTTTAACAAGGAGATATTTGCTCTATCTCACTAGGTCATTGTAATCAAAGCACTTTATATACCTTAAAGTGTAATAGCTGAGTGAGTTATTCTGTTCTCGTGGTTAAAGCCTATATAAATAAATGAGTAGACAAATGAGAGATTGCTAGAAGATAAATACATAAATACATGATAGGAAAATTAGAAAGAAAGAAAAAAAGAAAGAAAAACAGGAAGGAAGGAAGGAAAGAAGGAAGGAAGAAAGGAAGGATGGATGATTAGAATTACCAACAGAACATGAAACCATCAAATAAGTGCTCTAAGAAAATTCAGTCTTTACCCTCTGTTTGCTTTTTCTTTTCTTTTTCTTTTTCTTTTTTTTTTTTTTTTTGCTTTTGGGGAAATGAGGATTAAGTGCCTTGCCCAGGATCACACAGCTAAGTGTCAAGTGTTTGAGGCCAGATTTGAACTTAGGTCCTTCTAAATCTAGGGCTTGAGGAGGGCCACAATGTTTCTTTATTGGAATCATTCCTTCTGTTTTTTTCTTTTCCTAATTTCCTCAGCAGTCTTCTTTTCCCACTCCTTGTCTTGTGACACTGGACTAGCTAAAGAGAAGGGTAGAAGTAAGAGTGCTAAGAATGTTATTGGGCCTGGTTAGCTGCCCCACCCTTCCTTTTCTGATAGATGAAAAAGCTATCCCTTTCTCCACTATGTCAGAATGACTCTCTAAATTATGCTTAAGCTTCCAATACATTTTCAGGAGGTTGTTTAAGAACTGAAAAAGCATGACCTGTATAATAAGGTCAACAAGAGACAACTATTGACATTTTATGACATTTCCCAAGTAAAATAGCTGATATCAATTTCAGGATATGTTCTCTCCTGTCCCCTCACCAACCTATTCAGAATTTTAAGTCCTTTAAAAAAAGAAAACTAAATCGACTTTTTGTACCAAATTCTGCTCAGAGCTAATTTTAAGTCAGAATATAATCCAATGCCTCTAAATTCCAAACTTGAGGACAGATGTGCTGACACAGCTGGAAATAAGAATGTGCTGGCATAATCATCTGCATAACATACCACACCCACACCCAAACACATGCACACACACACACACACACACACACACGCATACACAG
Source organism: Dromiciops gliroides (assembly GCF_019393635.1). Classification (NCBI taxonomy): domain Eukaryota; kingdom Metazoa; phylum Chordata; class Mammalia; order Microbiotheria; family Microbiotheriidae; genus Dromiciops; species Dromiciops gliroides. Next base: position 285,130,549 of record NC_057863.1, read on the forward strand.
TTTCACACATGTTCCTTGCTTCCATCATTTCCAAGATTTGCTAGCTGATTGATGCTCTGCTCTATGAGCACAATTATTCCTTCTCCTGGTACCTGCTGATCTCCAGCTTGATGGGATTAATTGCCCAAGACCAAAATATATGTGTTCTCCCAAATCACTTCATGGCAGATCCTTTTAAAGCTAGTAAATCCCAATTGCTGGACTCAACACTTCTCTTAAATAACCCTGAATCCATTTTTTTTTCATCCTGAATTCCATTTATTCCTGCTATCCTATGGCTCCAAATTAGCTAAATCTTAGAGGTTTCAATCATGATAACTTAAAGACTACTTTTGCTTCAACCTAAGAGATGCTTTCATTTGTTTTTTTATTCTCAAAGTATCATCCCATCTTTACCTCTCCACTTTCTACTTATCCAAGCTTTTTCAAAATAGGATAGGGAAACCTAAGTGATTTTTAGATAAATTATGGGTAAAGTCTAGAGCTAAATCAGTTAAGATAAAAAAGAACAGCAAAGTCTTCTGCTAATAATGGCTATCTATGATTGTTCACATTGTAACATTCTTCTAGAGGCAGCTAGGTGATTCAGTATATACATTTCGGGCCTAGAGTCAAGGAAGTTCATATCTGGCCTCAGACAGTTACTAGCCATGAGACCCTGGGCAAGTCGCATAACCATTCCCTCAGTTTTGGCATCTGTAAAATGGGCTCAAGAAAGGACTAGAAAACTAGTTCCGTATATTTACAAGAATACCCTATTGACAGAATGGGTTTGCTATGGTTCATGTCATCATGAAAAGTAGAATAAGACTGAATGACTGAACAAGATCCTGCCACTGGTGCTACACAGAATAATTTATCAGTCCTTGACCTTCTCTTGGAACTTCTATTCCAAAGTAAATATGGACTTTTGAGGAATGGGGTCATTATTGTTGGACATTACAACCTGCTTCACCTAAACAAACGTTTCTCCTTGTTATCTCACAAGGATCTGGGAGGCATAACTATTGATTATTCAGAGAGCTCTTTATTTATTACTTTCTATCCAGTGAGCCCAAGTGCCAAAGAAACCTTACTCTTAAAAGATAGGTATAGCATTGAGACCTGTGATTTCCTTGTTTTAGGAGTTCTTTAAGTAAGGAAACTCCTTTTCTCTTACCAATTGAAATTGGCATATTCTCTGAAATTTAGAGTCTTGGAAAGCTTCCTAGGACATTTATAATACGATAGGATCATAGGTAAAAGAATGGAAGGGACCAGAAGAGACTTCTAGTCTAATCCCATTATTTTACAAATTAAGAAACTGAAGCGTACGGTGGTTCAGTGACCTGACCAAGACACATGAATAGTTTGTCACAGATGATGTTAAATTCAGATCATCTAACACCAGAGTGAATGTCCTTTCTACCTATCCAATACCATACAACCAATATATGTCAGAAATGGTTATAAATTCAGGCATTCCTGGCTTCAAAATCATCTAACTATCCATCATACTATATATCATATGTATTCTTGTTTTTTTTTTTTTTTAGTGAGGCAATTGGGGTTAAGTCACTTGCCCAGGGTCACACAGCTAGTAAGTGTTAAGTGTCTGAGGCCAGATTTGAACTCAGGTATTCCTGACTCCAGGGCCGGTGCTCTATCCACTGCACCATCTAGCTGCCCCTATCATATGTATTCTTAAAAGATAAAGTCATAAAATTAAAATGATTCAAAAACATGTTTGTATTGTATATTATACTTTAATGTCAGCAATTATGTGATGAATATTAATGTTGACTTGGTTTTAACACAATAATCTATTTTTATTACTGATCACTGATCATTTGATTATCCAAATACACTAGTGATTTCTTATAAATGTCATGCTAATTCCTTAAAAATATGCTAATTACAGTAATCTTCCACTTAATGATTATGTGGAGTAAAAAAGAATGGGTTCAAATTCCTGCTTCCCATATTTCCTACATGAGTAATTTTGGACAAATCATTAGGTTTCTCTATCTCAGCTTCCTCATCTGAGTAACATCTGGCCTTCACATGTAACCCTTCTCTAAAGCCAACCCCAGTTTGAGGTACTCTTTGTGTCATATTGTAGAATCAGTGGATTGTAGAGTTGGAATAAATAATCCAGGATCTAATATGACCTGAAAAAGAATCCCCACCAGGGGATATATGATAGCCTCTGCTTAAAAATTTCAGGAACGGGGCAGCTAGGTGGCACAGTGGATAAAGCACAGGTCCTGGATTCAGGAGTACCTGAGTTCAAATCTGGCCTCAGACACTTCACACTTACTAGCTGTGTGATCCTGGGCAAGTCACTTCACCCTCATTGCCCCGCAAAAAAAAAAAAAAAAAAAAAAAAAAAATTCAGGAACTCACTGTGTTCTGAGCTTGAGCTTGACCTATTGGATGCCTCTATTAGGAAAGTTTTCCTGATATCAATTCCATTTTTACCTCTCTGAAATTTCTAAACAATGCTTCTGGTTCTGCCAACTAGAAGAAGGGATTATAAGAATCTAGTCTCTCTTCCACAAGAAAACCCTTAAAATATTAGAATATAGGGGGCAGGTAGGTGGCACAATGGATAAACCACCAGCCCTGGATTCAGGATAACCTGAGTTCAAATCTGGCCTCAGACACTTGACACTTACTAGCTGTGTGACCCTGGGCAAGTCACTTAACCCTCATTGCCCTGCACAAACAAACAAACAAAAAACCAAAAAATATTAGAACATAGATTTAATGTCCCAGCTCTGCTTTCTATTCTCCAGGCTAAACATCCTTAGTTCTTTCAGTTGATCCTCACATGGCATAGGCTTGAGGTCCTTATACTCTTTGGGTTGTCTTGCTCTGGACATTTTCTTGCTTATCATTGCTGTAAAATATTACATCTAGAAATAAAAACAATAATCTAGATATCTTTTAACAAGGGAATATCTATTACCTCTCTGTTAGAAATCATTGCTCTCACTGCAGCCTAAGATTGTGTTACCCATTTTTTTCTTTCACATCATACCACTGATTCATTTTGTCAGCAGCTACTCAGAGGACATCTCATAAAACTCAACAGAAATCTTTACTTTTACTGGTCAGAAAGAAGACTCCATTAGAAGATTAATCAAATGGTACAGAAAAACAATGGCGAGGAGAAAATCCCCTTGCACACATAGGACACACTTTTATGGACATTTCTAAAATGCTGATGAGGGAGGACACATGCATATCTCCTATTTAATGATCCAGCCCTAATTTCTTACAAAAGATCCAGTCTCACATTTAAAACTGCCTATTAGATATCTCAAACTATGTCCAATAAATATCTTATACTCATGTTCAAAACTGAATTCATTTTCTTTTCCCTTAAGTGTTCCCTCCTATTAATTACTTCGGAGGACACCACCATCCTACCAGTCACCAGGCTCTCAACCCTGATGTCATCCTCAGCCCCTCACTTTCTCTATCTCACTCTCCCACTCACTTCCACATTCAGTTTCTTGGTGCCTCCTAGCAATTCTATTTTCCTATTATCTCTTGTACATTCCCCTTCTCTGTTCTCACACTTCTACCATTCTGGTTCACATCCTCATCATTAAATGCTTGAAGTATTACAACAGAATTTGGGTCGTTCTCCCTGCCTTTACTCTCCCCAGTATGGTCCATTCTCCACTCAGCTGTTTTATTGATCTTCCTAATGTTCAAGTATCACCATGTTACTCCCATATTTAATAAAATTCAGTGGCTCTCTGTTACCTCCAGGATCAAATAAAAATCCTGTTTGCCATTCAAAACCCTTTATAACATGACTCCCTCCTGTCATTCCAGAAATCTTATACTTTATTCTACCACAAAATACTCTGTCATACAATAACTGTATCACAGAATCCTGTATATATCTTAAACATCATTGTTTTCATTATGCCTTCTGCTTTAAACTGTTAGCACCTTGGGGGCAGCTAGATGGAACAGTGGATACAGCAGTGGCCCTGGATTCAGGAGGACCTGAGTTCAAATCCGGCCTCAGACACTTGACACTTATTATCTGTGTGAGCTTGGGCAAGTCACTTACCCTCATTGCCCCCCCCCCCCCCAAAAACCAGAAAAACAGAAAAAAAACTGTTAGCACCTTAATAGTAGGGACATTTTTTTTTTAAATTTTTGCTCCCCCTCCCTATCTTTATTACTTAGCACAGTGTCTAACACACAGTAGGTGTTTAATAAATCCTTATTGACTTGGTTTAGCTTGGAAAGTCCTTTCTGGCACTAATGGTTGAGTCTACAAATGAAATTATTAAGTGTAAACCACAAAGAATTATTTGGAAGTAATTTGTCCAAAGGGTACAATGATTTATTGAGCTGTAAAAACTGGATTTAGTGCTATTTCAGAGTGATCTCATTTCTGTACTGTCCCAGATACATCTCAGGTATGTACTTGACTTTGTGATTGGGTCTTTCAACTGAAATGCTCAGTCTAATAAACTATATAACATTTACTTGACCAAATTCACTTTTCTGAAATGTATATAAACTTTGACAGCTATCCAGTCCCAGATCATAGCCACTGCTATGTGATATAACCACCACCAAAAGATCTTACCTCCTACCCAGGCAATCTCTTTTGGTGTAGTCCCTTGGTTAAATGATCCTGAATTTTTTTTTAAATGATTCATATATTTCAACTACATGAAAAATTTCCTGAATATATATATATATATAGGTATGCATATAAATTGTACTTGAAATTTCATTGATTTAGGAAAGTACTCAGGGAGGAACTTCCTCTACTAATGTAACTTAGCACTTACTCAACAAATTACTGAATGAAGAAAGTTGTGTGGATCATTGAAAAGCTTGAGAGGTTAAGTGACTTGTGGTGAGACAGAGCTTTTAGGTATTAGAGGTATGACTTAAAACCAGGTTTTTCTGACTCTAATGTTAATACTTTATCCTTTATGCAAGCTACCTCAGAATAATATATGCTGAAGAAAAACAAAAACAAATGTATTTTGGTCTGCCTCAACATGCCAATTTCACAAACATTAGTTGAATGTCTACTCTTGAGCAGGCACTGTGCTAAGAACTGGAGATACAAAGAAAGGCCAAAGATAGTCTCTTCTTTTTTTTTATTGAATAGAATTTTATTTTCCAAAATATATGTAAAAACAAATTTTAACATCAATTTTTTAAAAAAATTGTGTTCCAACTTCTCTTCCTCCTCCATTCCCACCCCCCACCCACTAGAACTCAAGCATTTCAAAATAAGTTATACATGAATAGTCATGGAAAACATTCCCACATTAGCTAGGTTGTGAGAGAAAACAGTCAAAAAACTCCCAAAACTTCAGACTGAGGAATTGTCAAAGAGAAAAAAAAAATTTTTTTTAAATGTGTTTCCAGGGGCATCTAGGTGGTGCAGTGGACAGAGCACTGGCCCTGGAACCAGAAGCACCTGAGCCAAATCTGGCCCCAGACACCCAACACCCACCAGCCGTGTGACCCTGGGCAAGCCACCCAACCCCAATTGCCTCACCAAAAAAAAAAAAGAAAAGAAAAAAGAAAAAAGAAAAAAAGAAAAAAAATGTGTTTCCATCTATTTTCAGATACTATCACTACTTTCTTTGTAGATGGGTTGCCATTTTCATAAGTCCTTCAGGGTTATATTGGACCATTGCCTTGCTGAAAATAACTACATGCTTCCCAGTAGATCATCTTACACTATTGCTGTTATTTTGTATGCAGTACATTTCACTCTGCTTCAGTTCATGTAAGTCTTTCCAGGTTTTTCTGATAGTATCCTGTTCATCATAACCTAAATAAAGTACCTTAAACTTGGACAGTCTCTTCTTTAAAGGAGCTTACAGTTTAGTAAGGAAGACAACGTGGAAAAAAATATGCATAGGCAAGATATATACAGGATAAACTGGACATAATCTTAGAGGGAGGGTAAATGACCTTTATTTATACATTCTATCCTTTCTTCTCCCACTGTTATTTGGTATTCTCTTCTTGTCTCTCTTCTCTTTCTTCACTCCCTCTCATGGCTATCATTGCCTCCTATTATCTCTATGAAGATGACTGCCAGGTCTAGTAGTAATCTTTCTCCTGAGTGCTAGTCTTATATTATCAACTGCCCATTGGACAGTTGGTGACATAGGCCTCTCAAATTCAACATGTACAAAACGGAACTATTTTTAGCCCCAAACCTAAGCTACTTCCTGACTTATTTTCTGTTTAGGGCACCATAATTCTAGTAAAAATATGTTTGCAGCTTTGTAGTTATTCTCAACCTAGAGTTGGAACCACACCTGTGGCTAAAATCCACATCATTTCAACCATATTGTATCAAAGCTAAATAGTTAATAAGATTTTATTAAGCACTCATTACATGCCTGGCACTATGCTAAGTTCTGGGGATACAAATAAAACTAAAATGCAATCCCTGTCCTAAAGGAGTTTGCATTCTAAAGTGGAAGATAACACATAAAAAAAAATAACTGGAAAAGGGAGGGGGGAGAAGAAGAGGGCCTTTTGTTTGCTTCCAGAGGATAGAACAAATGTTAAATTTACTTATGAATTATAGAGTTACACAATCTCTAATACAGATATATACTAAAGGAAAGAGAATAGAATTGAAAGAAGCAACTACTATTGATCTTGGGACAATGATCTATCTAGGCCATGTCTCACATACACTCTCTGCTCAAGTTCTCAAGTAGTATGTCCTAGAATATCACATATCTCCAGGAAAAAAACTCAGGAACCACTCACAGTCACAGAAAGGAAGACATTTAGGTTCAACATACTCCTGTAGATACCCTACTCTGCTATAATAAGCGCCTGTGTTCCTCCTTGTCCTAATATTTCTCTAATCACTTTAAGGTTCTGCATCAGTAGTTTGATGTGGAATCATTTTCAAACAATAACAATATAAAGCCTGCTCCTTCCTGTCAGTTGGGAACAGGCATTACAGTATAGGAAAGCAACAAGTGCACTCTTCTGGACTATTGACTATAGCTTTTGCCTTCACAATCCTAATCCAGCCCTGACCTTAACTTCATGCCACATTTTCAATTGGTTACAAAATGCTTTCAGGTGAGATAATTTGATCCCTAGATGATGAAGGACAAATTGGAACAGTTGTTCTGTTTCCCCTATTTACTTGGCTTAGTAGGTCTTGGCATTTATCCAATATTCTTGGAATTCTGTGCCTTTAGGGGTCTGAGGCATCATTGCACTCAATGGCTGCCTGCCAAACTGGAAGATAGAAAGGCAGACAAGATGATTTTTAAGTGCTCCCCACAGAGCACTATCTCTTTCCTATGTTGTTCAGGTCACCTATCCAGTAACTAACTCAGGTCAGAAAAATTTCTATTCAATGGATAAGATTCCTCTATTTAAAAAATCTAAGAATGAAAAGGGAAAGATAATAATTAGATTAAAATATTTATAAAAATGCCCAAAGTGTGAGAAACTATATAAACTAGAAATCTGAATCTGAGGAAACAAATCTGATCTCACAGGGAATAACTGAGAGTTGGAACCATATAGGAAATGAATCTAGATAGGGAAAGAAAGAAGGAAGGAAGGAAGAACACCACTATTACTAACAACAATAATGGGGGGGGGAAGGGAGAGGAGGGAGGGAGAACAAAAAATACAGGATAAGTAAAATGTATATTATAGGAGAGAATAGATTAGAATCATACATATATACATACACACACAACACATATATATCTCGGTAGTATTTCATTTTATTTTTCAATCACATGTAAAGATTTTTCTCAATATTCATTTTGGTAAGATTTTGAGTTACAAATTTTCCACCCTCCCTCCCTTCCCTCCCCCCTCCCCAATACAGCAAACAATCATATATATGTTATATATACACACAATATGTGCATATATATATGATTTATATACACATACACAATCATGTTATACATATTTCCATATTAGTCATGTTGTAAAAGAACAACAAAAGGGAAAAACCACAAGAAAAAAAATAACAACAACAACAACAAATAAAATGAAAATACAATACTTTCTTCTCCATTCAGACTCCATAGTTCTTTTTCTAGATGTGGAGAGTATTTTGCATCTTTTGGAATTGACTTGGATCATTGTATTGCTGAGAAGAACTAAGTTTTTCACAGGTGATCATCACACAGTGTTGCACTTACTGTGTATAATGTTTTCTTGGTTCTTCTCACTTCCCTTACCTGATGCTGAGTTCATGTAAGTCTTCCCAGGTTTTTCTGAAATCTATCTGTTCATCATTTCTTATAGCACAATAGTATTCCATCAGATTCATATACAACAACTTGTTGGGGCATCCCATCAATTTCCACTTCTTTACCACCACAAAAAGAGCGGCTACAAATATTTTCTTTTCTATATGTGGGTCCTTTTCCTTTTTTTATGATCTCTTTCTGGTACAGACTTAGTATTGTTATTGCTGGGTCAAAAGGCATGCATAGTTTATAACCCTATGTGCATAGTTCCAAATTGCTCTCCAGAATGGTTGGATCAGTTCCCAACTCTATCAACAATGCATTACTGTTCCAATTTCTATCTTCTCCAACATTTATCATTTTGCTTTTTTTGTCATATTATCCAATCTGATATGTATGAAATCGTACCTCAGAGTGGTTTTCATTTGCATTTCTCTAATCAGTAGTGATCCAGAACATTTTTTCATATGGCTATAGATAGCTTTAATTTCTTCATATGAAAATTGCCTGTTTATATTTTTTGATTATTGGTAGAATTATATATTAAGGAAATGTGAAGAAATCCAAGAGTCATTGGGAGGAAGCATTTGAAGCATTTGGATAAATATTAGCAAGGCAGCAGAAATGATATTATCATTGGACTATGCTATAAACCAATTGGACAGAAAGAAAAAATAGATCAAGAGCCTGGGATGGAATTATGTTAGAATAGTGACTGATGTCTTCAAATAGCTGAATATTTGTTAGAACACACTCTCTGCATGAAGTAGAAATATTGCCTCAATGATAATTTCATTCTTCCAGAGGAAAGGAAAATTTTAACACAGTAACTAAATTGCTAGTTATACATACCAAGAGAGTCAGAGATTAAAAAAAAAGGTCTGATATACACCAAAATAGTATAACTCCTGTTTTTGTAGTAAGAACAAAGTAGTTGAGTTGGGAAATATTTGAACAAATTGCTACATATGACTGAAATGGGTTATTATTTCATTGTAAGAAACATGAAAATAAATAAGTCACAAAAGAATGCATTAAAATACATATAAACTAGTGCAAATTATAGTCAGCAGACTTAGGAAATCCATATACATAAAAATAAAAAAATATTTTATATATGTGTATGTGTATGTGAATATAAAGGTAGTTTTGTGTGTGTATGTATGTAAACACATGTGAAATTTGTAGTAGTAGGCTTCCATCAGTCGCAGACGACCATGGATCAGCAACTTGAAGAGCCACAGGCCACAGTGTGGCTGTGCAGTCCAATACGGGAGCCGCAGCTCCTGCTGCAACAAGGACATCTGAAAACTGCGATCTCTGTTGCCTGTCAGTTCCTGCATCTTATTTGTTTTTCTTCCTCCCGAGCTTGAAGGCCCATCTCAGCTGTGCGAAAACTGCTCCTGAGTACTGAACTCCATCGGGCGTGGTCCTTGGCCATCTCCTCCCAGCTGCCCTCAAGTCTTGCTTGCATACATCTCTGTAGTGAAGCTGTGGGCGTCCAGCAGGTGTTTGGCCTGAAGCTAACTCACCATAGAGTAAGTCTTTAGGAATGCGCCCGTCTTGCATATGGTGTACATGACTGAGCCAGCACAGCTGTCTTTGTTTCAGTAGCATGTAGATGCTAGGAATTTGCATGCATTGGAGCACTTCTGCTTTGGTGATCCTATTTAATGAAGATATGCCAAGGATGCACTGAAGGCAGCGCATGTGGAAGCTGTTAAACTTCTTCTCTTGTCTAGTATACATAGTCCATGTTTCGCTGCCATACAGTAAGGTACTAAGGACCCATGCTCTATAGACAGCAAATTTGGTTCTTCTTGTCAGTTTACTGTTTGCCTAGATATGCTTGGCAAGCTTAGCCATGGTTGAAGTTGCTTTCCCAATCCTCTGATTGATCTCAGAATCAAGTGACAAATTGTCACTGACAATAGAGCCAAGATACAAAAATTGGCTTACAACATCCAACTGGTAGCTACTGATGTATATCAATGGAGGCGACATAGTACTCTGACACATGACTTTTGTCTTTTTAAGATTAATGCTTAGGCCAAAGTCCGTGCAAGCTTGGGAGAAGCAATCCATCGAGGTCTGCAATTCATGCTCTGAGCAACAGATAAGCGCGGCATCATTGGCAAAAAGCAGGTCTCTAAGGGTGCTACCTCTCACTCTGGTTACGGATCTCAGACATGAAATGTTGAACAGGCCTCTGTCCAACTGGGAATGCAGATAGATACCATCAGTTGATGAACCAAAAGCATGACGCAACAGCATGAAGAAGAAAATTCCAAACAGCATGGGAGCAAGCACACATCCTTGCTTGACTACGCTGTTTATGCTGAATGCTTCAGAGGTGTTGCCTTCGAACCATACAACACCCTGCATGTTGCAATGAAAGGAGTGAATCAGGCTATGGGGTTTAGGAGGGTAACCAATTCTCTATAGAATTTCGAAAAGACCTTCTCTGTTAACCATATCAAATACTTTGGTCAGGTCTATGAAGGCAATGAAGAGGGTTTTTTTTTTCTTTGTTCTCTGCACTTTTTTTGCAGTTGGCAAAGCAAAAAAATCATATCAATAGTTGACCTCCCTGCTCGAAAGCCACATTGTGATTCAGGGTAAACATGGTCAGCAAGTTTACGCAGTCTTAGCAAGATGACCTTGGCAAATATATATATATATATATATATATATATATATATATATATATATATATATATATACACACACACACACACACACATATATATGAAATTCAAACAAGTAATAGCTAACATTTTAGGAAAAGAAATGCTTTTATGTGTATAAATATTCTATATAGATATATCTAACATATACTTTGGTCTATGGGAACCGACGTTTATATTCCCCTAACACCCACAATGCACTGCACATAGTCATTGATATTCATTGATTTGAGTTATGAGAGATAATGCAGGTATATATCACTCTAGAACAATTTTAAAAATAAAAATGAATAGGGGCAGCTAGGTGGCACAGTTGGATGGAGTACTGGCTCTGGAATCAGGAGGACCTGAGTTCAAGTCCAGCCTCAGACACTTGACACTTACTAGCTGTGTGACCCTGGGCAAGTCACTTAACCCCATTGCCTCACCCCCCTCCAAAAAAAAAAATCTATGAGAATTAATGGATATTACCTTGGTGCTAATGTCATGTGAAATGACAGATGATTAAGTTAAATGACTTCTCCTTAGTTACAGGACTAAAAAGGATTTTGGTACATACAAACTTTGTGTGTTCAAGGTCATACATTAACCACTATCATAGTTCAGAGTAAAACATACTGTACCCATAGTCAGGGGAGACCCAATTCTATATGGTAGCTATGAGTCTTAAAGGCGAAGTAGCTATGGGCAATGCTTAAAGCTTTCTCAGTTTCTTCAGTTATAAACGGTCAATCAGACTTTCCTTACCTACTTCATAGGGGCATTTCTGAGGAAAGAACTGTATAGATCTTAAAATGCTATGGGAATTTGGGTGATGATGATGATAATGATGACGATGATGATTCCACCGCCAATGACACTGGAGACCACAATCCAGGAGAATCTTACTCAGAATGAGATTATTAGGGCTTCGTTTAGGAGACTGAAATTTAGAGGGTGATCACCACTTGCCACCCTCCAATAGCTAAAAATGACTGAGCTTAGTCTCTAGTTAGAAAGAATAATTATTTAAAATAGTAAATGACCAGATGGCTATTTTATATTCCAGGTGAGCTTCTTCCTAACACATCCCCACTTCTTCAACTGAATTTGTATTGGTGTTACCAGGTTCTGAAGTCTCTTCTCAAAAGGGTCACTGTGTTGAGGGTACTATCCCTCTCACAGGGCAGCTAAGTGGCATAATGGATAGAGCAATGACCCTTGAGTCAGGGGAATATGAGTTCAAATCAGGCCCAAACATTTGACACTTAGTAACTATGTTACCCTGGGAAAATTACTTAACCCCAATTGCCCCAAACATCCGGGGCCATCTCCACTCATCCTGATATATCCCTTGCCACTGGTCCCAGATGACTCTGGAGAGAGAGTGAGATTGGTGACTCTGCACAGACTTTCCTCACATAAATTCAATTCACTGCAAGTCATGACAATGCCATGACCCTCTTTGAGATCTAAGGTCAAGCAACAACTAGGTCACACAAGGCAGTGAATGGTTGGCCCCTTCCCTCTCACATCCAAGCCTATCACCTTATAACTGTGTTATTTTAAAATGCTTTCTTGGAGGGAAGATTTCATGCTTGCCACCATTGTGTGATTTAGTCCTGCTTTCAAAAAGTTCAAAAATTTCTAGTCATGAATCTGAGGAAAAAGTTACTATTAGATGAGAATGTCAATTCTTCAATAATGTTGTTCAACTCTTACCATTTAATTCTCATATTCAACAATTGTCATTCACAAATAGCATGTTTTCTAATATTTAAGCCTTATTCTTTTTTATCTATTCTATTAAGCTCCTTTGTTTGGACTAGGAGAAGAAACAGTGCCTGGTGGGAAGTCTGACAAGACTATTATGACTCATTTTCTCTGTGTTCAAGGAACTTAAACAGTTGGACACTTTGTGATAAATTAGTGAATCAATGAATGAAAACTCAGGGTTCCATGTTGTGGGAATTCAGTGTGCAGTGCAGTCCTACTGGTGGGACTCACAGCAGTCCTTTACAAATGCTTTAGGCTACAGCTTCGAGAGGCTAGCAGATAAACTACTTTAATAGATATGATGGATTGATTTAGTTAAATAACTGATTTGACTGATTTTTTTCCACTGACGAATGTCTGATTTTTTGAACTGACTTAAATGATTACATTGTTTTGTTGTCATGAAAATATCTGATCAGAGGGAATAATAGTAAACTTGGAGTAACTACCATGTTCCATCTCCTAGCATTGTCTATATACAAGTTAGAAGAACTTTCTAGGAAAGAACCCCTTTGAGGTAAGCAGTGAAATGATTGTGTGTAAATACAGAGCCAGATGTTAATTCCTAAACTCTTAGGATCATATGACTTGGAGGTAGTAGGGTCCTTAGAGGAATTTCTAATTCAGCTGCTTCCATTTCCAGATAAGAAAACAAATGTCCAGCAAGCTGCAATAACTTGCCTAAGGCAATAAGTAGCAGATGCAAGATTTAAACTAAGTCTTATTACAAGTTTGGTGTTCTTTTCACTATGCAACATGATGCCTTTGGCACATTGCTTAATTGTTTCTAATTATATTCTTAGGATTAAAATGCTTTATTGGCACCCCATTCAGTTTAACCCCAAATTTTCACTAATATTAATTTAAAGGACTAAAATGACATAAGTAATGAAAAATAATTTTCATTGTATGATTTGATGAGCAATAAAAGAAAAAAATTGCTGCTCCCTTCCAACCCCAACCCTTTCTCAGTCTTCACTTGTCCTTCTCTCCTTCCCTCCTCTACTTTTCAACTCTTTTCCCTTCTCTTCCCTCTTCTCCCCTCTACTCATCTATTTTCTGTTTCCCTCCCCTTTTCTTTTGGATTCAAAAATTTAATTATCCAACACTCCACAGGCATCTGTTTAAGTTTCTGTATAAATAAAATGTGAAATCAAGAACCCTGGTACGAAAATGCCAAGTATCATCAAGTTGCTACTTCAGCAACTTTCATTCCTTTTACAACATATTCAATAAAGATGAAGGAAGGTTGGAATGCTAATAATATTCAGATATTTATTTAAATTATACATTTACAAAGACTAGAAATGGGAAAGAACAACAAGGCAAATTTTTCAATGCAAAAGGGGTTTTGTTTGTATATTTTGTTGGCTATTTTTATATGGCAGATGTGTTAGAATTTCAAAGTTTCTTTTATAGAACCTATTGGAGATCAGAGGAGCATAGTAGGGAAAGAGGAAGGGAACAAGTATTTATTAGAGGTCTGCTATGTGTCAGACACTGTGCTAAGTTCTTTAAAAATACTATGTAATGATATACATTTAGAGTGGAAAGCAAACTTAGGTGCCATTTGGGTTCTAATTCCTCATTTTACAGATGAAGAAACTGAGGCACAGAGCCATTAGGTTACTTTCTGCAGTGTAATTCAACTAGTAATTTTCTGAGGTGGAGTTGTAAACTAGGTTTTATAGAATACAATCCCAGTGAAGATTTCTCCCAGAATCTAATTAAGCAAAGGAAAATCTAAATTTTAAGAATTTTACTTCTATTATGCCCTAAGAGTATTTAAATAATTCATTTCCTCCCAAAGAATTTTCCTTCTCCAGATATTTCTCAAAGTCAGAATATTGCTGTATACTGGAATTGTGTGCTTTTAAGGAGAGAATGGTTATTCTCAAACATCTCACTTACATTCATTGCCTCCCAGTGAAATAGGAAAGAAAAAAAAGTCTCATAATTTTTCAGGGGAAGAACCTAATGCTTGAGATATGACAAAGCATAGACTGGAGCTATAATTTATATTAAAAGAACCTACAAATTATCCAGCCTAATTCTCCTCAAACGTGGGAAGATGGAATTACAAAATTGCAGAGAGCAAAATCTTTAGCTTGTGAAAAAGGTCATTCCAAAAGATTTTGTTCCTTAAAAAATGAGAGGTAATTATTACTGTTTCTCTTAAACACAAAAGTCATTATACACTGTAATTTTAATGCTCACATCCACCAGAAAAGCATCTTGCCATTCACTTAATTGTTGTGAAACTTTATGGAAGTGTATGAAGACTAGAATTAGTTCAATTTAGAGGAGAGCTTAGAGGGAACTAGATAGCACAATGTTTAGAACCTTGGGCCTGGAGTCAGAAAGACGTGAGTTCAAATAAAATCTCAGATATTTACTGGGCAAGCCACCTAATGTCTACCTGCCTCAGTTTCTTCAAATGTAAAACCAGGATATTAGTAACACCTACAACAGAAAGTTGGTGTATGGATCACATAATATAATATATGGAAAGTGATTTACACATTAGGAAGTATTTAATAAATATGTCTTCCATTTCCCTTCATCCAGTTTTGATTCATATTCGTGGCATCCAAAAAGAAAATCCTATCAGTTTTGTGTGGTTTACTTATTTATTTATTTTTGATAAGTTGAATTCATTTAGAAAATAATTGGAGACTGAGCCAAGATGGCGGAGTAAGGAAGCTTTCTAGCCCAGCCCATCCAACATTTCCCTCTAAACAATTTTAAAATAACTTGTGGGGGCAGCAAGGTGGCACAGTAGATAGAGCACTGGCCCTGGATTCAGGAGTACCTGAGTTCAAATCCAGCCTCAGACACTTAACACTTACTAGCTGTGTGACCTTAGGCAAGTCACTTAACCCCAATTGCCCCACTAAAAAAAAAATTAAAAAAAATTAAAATAACTTGTTAGATAAAAATCTAAAGCAGTATAAACAAAATGTCAGTGAGACCTTTTTCAAGCCCAAGACAACTTACAACTTCAGAAGGAGAGGTTGGCAGCACTGGGGTGAGGGTTTGCCTATAACTCAGTTCTGCAGTGACAACAGCTCTAAGTGCTTGGAACCCCAGAGGTACTGGGTATGCTCACCACCCAGAGATAGTAAGGGGATTAAACGTCTAGTCAGAAAAAGATTATCGGGGCCCCTTTTGTTACTACTGGGCATAGTACTGGACACTATTGGGGAAATCCATTACCCATTAATCAGTGCTGACATAGTTCTAGAGTAGAGAGGAGTGCTTGGGGTCAACCACACAGATGGGTAGTCCTTGAGACATATATGGGTATGGTCACAGTTCTAGGGCTTAGAGGAATTGTGATAATCAGAGAGCAGGGGTACTACTTGGGAAAGGACCAGAGCACAGCCAAGAAGAGCACTGACCACCTCATCCCAGATCATACTATATTGTAAACAGCAGAATCAGTTGTGAAAACAGCAGTAACCTTCCACAACCACCACCTTTAGCTCAGGTCAAGGAGAAAATACTAAAAGTAGTCAGGAAGAAATCTTTCAAAAACCATAGAGCCACAGTTTGGATTTACACAAGATTGTCCTGTTACCATTTGGGGTGTAGAGGTCTTCAGGGAAAACTAATATGTCTGATGTGAGGGCTGATGAGTCCTTTTTCAGGGCTACTTATCCACCTTTGGTATCTACCAGGTATCCAAATTTCACCTGTGAATCAAAAAAAACCCCACAAACTGTAGCATTCACAGTGGCCACACCAAGTACACCTTTTTTTTGGCATATGGGCTAAACAAGTTTGAGGATAACTGAGGGTTCTCAAAACCAAGAGGGTTGGGAGTTATTTACCCCCAAGAATGTGAAGACTCCCCCAAGCAGAATAGGCAAATTTGAATAACGTGTTCCATCATGAAGGTTCTGATCTAGGTGCTGTGGAGTACAAAGAACTTGGTTAGACATCAAAGATGCCAAGGTCATTCACTGTAACACAAGCCATTGCCATTCCTCTAGACTTTTATCTTGTCACTATACATTGATGACTCTGGAAGAGAGTGAGGCCAACAACTTTACACAACTCAACCTCACTTAAATATAGTTTATGCATGAATTCACAGATCTCATCCATGCCATTTTACCATTTTTACCCAACTCAATGTTTTGTGGTGAAGGGCAAGTGATGAAGCAGTATGAATGGATATATTTGGAGATGTAGTCACAACCCTGCATACAGACAATCCAGAACATAGGGTCAGGACCAAAGCAGTAGCAAAATTAAGCAGCCCCCTAGATGTCTGAGAAGTCCCCCGTTTAAAAAAATATTTTTTTTTGTGGGGTAATGAGGGTCAAGTGACCTGCCCAGGGTCACACAGCTAATAATTGTCAAGTGTCTGAGGCTGAATTTGAATTCAGGTTGTCCTGAATCCAGGGCTAGTGCTTTATCCATTCCGCCACCTAGCTACCCCCTGAACAACCCTTTTTAAGGACACTGCTCACTTCCTGGCATGAGAAAGGGGCTCGAAAAAATGCCTAAAAATTGTCTACTTCACTAACTGTGGCCTGCTTGTCACAGTTACCCTGTGACTGGAACACACACACACACACACACACACACACACACACACACACACACACTGTACAAAATCTTTTGCAAAGATGATTCTACATACCACTGGTACATGGAATGTGTGCACGCAATGCAAAATTCAGTAGACCTGAAAGACAAACAACTCTTGTGAGAGAGAACTCAGCAGATATTACATCTAAATAATAGCCTTGAGTGAAGCAAGCCTGGCAAATGAAGGCCAAATTACTGAAATCAGAAATGGATATACATTTTTCTGAAGTGATAGTATGAGAAAATAATGGGTTTTGGGAATCTCAGAACCCCCCCTCCCCCCACCTGACAGCCTTACCTTTTAAGACAGGCCCAGAGTCAGTCAAGTTGGACCTTGAACCAAATGTGAATAGAGATAATAGAGATTAAAACCACACCTATTTTAAAGCCATTCCCCTCAGAGGGTCTGTCCTCTGAACTCTGACCTCAAGCACATACTGCTCATGGACCATTCTCAAGTCTAATACACCAATAGATTTAAATGATGTTAGCCAATTAGCTTGAAGCTGTGTGTGAGGGGCCACCTCTCCTTCAGATCTCAGGGAGCTTAGGCTCTCTTGGTCTGGGATGCTGAAGAAGGAAGGACATGGCCCACACTCTCTCTCTCCCCTCTATCCTATGTAGGGCTTCCTAACTTTCAGAGCCATGTACTCTCTCTTTACTAATACTTAATATGCTTTAATTAATGCTTAATACCCAAATCTGGTGCTACAGCCTCTAATTTCTAAGTAACAATATATTAGAAACCCCAGCTAAATTTCCTAAAACTTGGGACAGAGATAGGCACCTCCATCTAATTTCAAATGACACAATAGCATAAGGAACACAGTGAAGCTGGTGTAGGTTTCACAATCAATTTAATGTAGTCAACAAGCTTGTATGCCTCCCAAAACGAGTGAAAGACAGGCGCATAACAATGAGATTGTCAGTTGTAGGAAAATTCCATGCCACCATCATCAGTGTCTATGCTCCCACCAATGATGAACCTTGATGAGGTAAAAAAAAAATTGTGATACACTGAAGAATTTCATAATCAGTGAACCAAAAGAGGACAAGCTTGTAATTCTGGGTACCTTTAATGCCAGAGAAGGCTGAGATTGTCAGGCATGGCAGGGAGTCTTTGGGAAGAATGGAATAAGAAACAGCAACATCAACGGTCATTTACTACTGAAGAATTCTGCATCTTATCACCTTCTCATCAACAAAACTGTCTTCTGCTTATCTAATCACAACAAAGCATCATGAATGCACCCTTGCAGCAAGCACTGGCATTTAATAAACTATATCATTGTAAGAAGAGACAAGCAGGAGGTTAGGATGATAAAAGTGATGTGTGATGCAGAGTGCGGGACTATTCATAGACTCATCCTCTCCAAAGTAAAGATTTACATTCAACAAATGCAGCAGTTCCAAGACAAGATGACTACCAGAATACTTAGTCAACAGATTAGAGCACTCCTTCATGTTGCACACTTGGAGGGGAAGGTGAGTCAACACATGGTTGGCAACAATGAAGCAGAAAAGGAGTGGGCAACATTCAGATATTTAGTGTACAGCACCATATTTACTCATCTGGGCCAGAACATTCACAGATATCAAGATCGGCTTGATAAAAATGATAGGGAAGGGGGAAGCTAGATGGCGAAGTGGTAAAGCACCAGTCCTGGATTCAGGAGTACCTGAGTTCAAATCCGGCCTCAGATGCTTGACACTTACTTACTAGCTGTGTGACCCTGGGAAAGTCACTTAACCCTCATTGCCCTGCAAAAAAAAAAAAAAAAAGATAGGGAAATTCAGAAATTGCTAAACAGAAAAAAGGAACTCTTTAGTGTTTATCAGGAGGATAGTTTGTCAGTTTGTCCATCTCTAAGAACGAAGTGTTTAACTCCATTAAAAATAATGTATGCGCAAAGGTTAGAGAGATGCAAGGTTCTTGGCAAAGTAAGAATGCAGATAAAAATTACTTTTATGACAGTAGTTAAAAAAATACAAAGCACATCTATGATGCCATGAAGGCTAGTAATGGTCAAAGACCTATGGTACATGTCAACTACTCAGTGCAGATGAAGCCATATTAATTAGTGATAAGGACATGATCCTAGAGAAATGGGCTGAACACCTCCATATGATTTACAACAGGTTGTCATTGTATGAGATGATTATGGATTTGAGTCAGATTAAACTCTGAGGATTGGGTCTGGAAGATACCCAGCCCCGCCCTAGTATAGTTAGTTTAAAAGTTTATTGCTTGTCAAATTCTCACTGTCTCCTTTAAGTTTTATTGCCAATTAACAGTATTTTTACTTCTGCTCAGTCTCCCCACTTGTCAGCTACATCTTAGTTTTATCTGGAATCCATTATGTGTCAGAACCCCAGTCCCTGTTGAGTGGGTCGGGGAGTTTGCCCACCAATTCAATACTCAGGACTCAAGAAGAAAGGACAGGGCTCGGCACAGGATGCAGCAATTAAGTTGAGACCAGATGTTAAGTGACATATCTCTTTTTCTCAGAGAAGAATCCCCTTGACACTAGGGTCCCAACAATGGATTATTCTTTTATTCTTTATTCTATTTCTTTGATTTCCCAACATAGCTGAAGATAAATTTTAACCCTGTCATCCTTCTAAAATTAACACGACTAAAAAACAATGCTGAAACACCTGAGTGACTCTTCCTGTTATTCAAGTTGAATATCTTTAGAGATAGAGGCTGGGAGAAGGGAGTCAGTGGGAACTGTGAGATCTGAAACATCTGACTGTCACTCACTCGTTCCCTCTTCCTTCAGTTTGACCTTGTTCCCCCTCCCCTTTTCCCCCTTGTTCCTGGAACATGTATGCATGTCTCCATACATTGATCATGAGCTAAACACATACCCTGGGTGAGACAGGATTGGATGTTAGACTGTGAGTTCTCCCTAGTGTGTGTGGGGACTTCCCTTCTGACCAACATTCCTATAAGAGGTCAAGGCATGTATTAGCTATTGTGACTCAGGCATTGAGTTTGCCCATTCCCTCAGGAATGTAATAAATCTGTCTCTGCTTGACTTGGTGGTCTCCTCAAGTTATTTGGGTAAACTGAGGCAGTTTGCCCCAAACATCATCAACCAATGCTGAAGACACTGACCATACACCTTAGGGTGCAATCAATCCCTCTCTAGTCAAACTTCTACCTCAACAAGAGGTTTTTGAATACCATTAGTCTCCTCTCTTGTGGCAAAGCACTTGGTGCTGATAGTATTCTGAGTTTTACAAGGCAGGGTCTCCACTGCTCATACAAAAACTGACTGAAATCTCCTGGACTTTATGTCAAGAGGAGGTTATACACCAAGAGTTCAAAGATGCCTCCAATGTCCATTTCTATAAAGGAAAAAGAAATAGGTTGTCCTGTGACAATCACATGAGGGTTGCTCTCTCTTAGTCACTGCTGGTAAGATTTTTGCCAAAGTCCTTTTTAGTAGGCTTAACATTCAGCTGGAAAATGGTCATCTCTGTGGCTTCAGAAAGTGCCAAGGAATCATTGATATGATATTTGTTCTCTGACAACTCTAGGAGAAATGCCAGAAACAGAACAGAGGTGTGTACCCAATGTTCTTCTATTTGACTGAGGCCTTGGATAATATCAGTCATGTGTTTGTGGAAAATCATGGAAAAATGCATTTCCCAGTGACATTCATTAGTATTGTACACCAGTTTATGATTACACACTTGCATGGGTTCTGGATGATGCACAATACTCTCACACTTTTCAGTAACCAATGAAATGAAGCAGGATTTGTGCTTTCTTCCATGTTTTTAAGAATGATACTTTCAGCAAAATTTTGGATGCCTTCAGTAAGGTTGAAAGCAGCATCGAGATTGGATGGCTTCAATGAGAAAGAAAAGAGCATCAAGATCAGTTACGACACTGATGGTTAAATTATTTAACTTGAAAAGGCCACAATCTAAGACTAAAGTAAAGGGAAAATTGGTGCACAACTTTCCATTTGCAGATGATTGGGAACTCATACAGCTTCTGGGGTTGAGATACAACAGAGTATGCATCTATTCTCTGCTATTTGTGCTAATTTTGGCCTGACAAAAAAAGGTAAAAATGAGAAATCATGAAAAACTTAATAAGGTCAAACTGTTTACATTCCCAAATGGGAAGAGGATATATGTAATGCCTAAATTTTTATCATCATTATGACCCAAAAAGAAGTCTACTTATACAGAGGGCACAGGTGTGAGTCTGTTATGTTGGGATGATCTCAAAAGAAAAATGAAAGATTAAGAAAAGAGGGATCTGTTTAGTCAACTGAAGAATGGGGAAATGATCTCATTTACAAAAGTGGCACATAGGACAAAGGTTTGTTTGTTTTGTTTGTTTTTTTTACAAAGGAGGGAAAAATGAGAGGAGTGAACGACTTTTGAAAACCACTCTTACCTAAACTGGATCAAAATCTATACACGTTCAGTTGGGTATAGAAGTTCATTTTACCCAATAAGAATGTACTAGGGGAAGGGGCTTAAAGAAGGGAGAGGTGATAAAAGAGGGCAGATTAAGGGAGGCAGTATTCAAATTTAAACAGACTTTTGAAGGGGGGTAGGGTAAAAAAATCAAGAAAGCGAGGATAAAAAGAAGAAAATTGGAAAGAGGGAAAGACACAGTTAGCATTTATAATTGTGAATGTGAATAGGATGAACTCAACAACAACAACAAAAAATGGAAGAAGATAGCAAAATGGATTAGAAACTAGAATTCACCAATATGTGATTTATAAGGAACAAATTTGAAACAGACACACTTGAGAATTAAAATAAGGGACTGAAGAGGATTCTCTTATGCTTCAGCTGAAATTTAAAAAGGGAGGAGTAGTAATTATGATCTCAAAGAAAACAAAAGAAAAATTGTTTTGCCATTGTGATGACTCTTCATAACTCTTTTTTTTTGTTTGTTTTTTGGGTTTGTTTGACAAAGGTATTAGAGTAATTTTCCCTTTCCTTCTCCAACTCATTTTACAGATGAGGAAGCTGATACAAACAGGGTTCAGTGCTTGGATAGGGTCACATAGCTCTTGTGTCTGAGGCCAGATTTGAACTTTTTGACTCCATGCCTGGCACTCTAACCAATAATTGTTAAAGGATTGATTAATTTAATTAAAAAAAAAAGATAAAAAAAAAACCCAAATCAGCTGTATCAGAAATGAAAAGGGTGAATACAATGAAGGTTAAATTAGCCATTAAAACCTATTTTGCCAAACTTTATGCCAATAATACTTTAAATCTTAGTGAAATATATGAATGTTGATAACAAAAATATTAAATTGCACAGATTACCAGAAGAGAAAAGAGAGAATAGGACACTTAAATAACTCTCCTTAAAAAAGAAATTAAACAAACTTTAAGTGATCTTCCTGAGCAAAAAACAAACAAAAGGACAAAAAAATTTACAAGTGAATTCTACCAATACAAGTGAATTCTACCAAATATTTAAAAGATAATTAATCCCATTTCTCTATAAACTATTTTTGGGGAAAGTATATAAATATGGAGCCCTAACAAATTCCTTTTGTGGCAAATATTTTTGATACCTAATCCAGGAAGGGTAAAGATAGAGAGAAAATTATAGACCAATTGCTCTAATGGATGTTGATGCACAAAAATTTAAATAAAATACTAGCAAGGAGATTACAGCAATATATCACAGAGCATATAATATGACTAGTTGGAATTTATGCAAGGAATGCTGAACTGGTTCAGCATTAGGAAAACTGTAATCACAACTGGTTAAATAAATAATGAAAACAACAGAAAACAAATTATTATAGCTGATAGATATAGAAAAAAACACTAAACCAATATGCCACACATTCCTCTTAAAAACACTAGAACACAGAAGAATAAATAGCGCCTTTATTAAAATAACAGGTAGCACCTAAGAGTAAGAGTAAGCATAATCTTTAATGGAGATAAATGAGAAGCCTTTTTCACTAAAAAAAAAAGGCATGAGTATGTCCATTATCAATATCATTATTCAATATTAACTAAAATGTTAGCTATAGCAATAAGGCAAGAAAAAAATATTGAAGGGATCAGAATAAGTCACAAGGAAATAAAATTATAACTCTTTGCAGATAATATGATGGTTTATTTACAGAATTTAAGAAAACTAACTAAAAAAACTACTCAAAACAATCAACAAATTTAGTAATGTAGCAGGACATAAAATAAACTCACATAAATCATCACCATTTCTGTATATTACCAGCCATATACAGCAGGAAGAGATAGAAAGAGAACTTCCATTTAAAATGCTTGCAGTGTAAAATACTTAAAATTCAACTTACCAAGATATACCCAAGAATTATATGAATATTCATAAAACACTTTTCACACATATAAAGATCAAAACAATTGGAAAAAATACTAATTGCTTGTGGGTAGGCTGAACCAACAAAATAAATAGCAACATACCTAAATTAATTTATTTATTCAGTGCCATATGAATTTAAAATCCCAAAGAATTATTTTATGAGTCTAGAAAAAAATAATAACAATGTTCATTCATGGTGGCTTCACAGTACCAGATCTCAAACTATACTACAAAATGGTAATCATTTAAAAAAATCTGATAATGGATAAGAAATAAGTGGTAGATCAGTGGAATAAATTAGATATACAATATATAGAAATAGTATCTGTCTGTCTGTCTGTCTGTCTGTCTGTCTGTCTGTCTGTCTGTCTGTCTGTCTCTCTCTCTCTCTCTCTCTCTCTCTCTCTCCAAAAAACAGAAACAAGGGCAGCTAGGTGGGGCAGTGGATAAAGTGCGGGGCCTTAAGTCAGGAAGATGAGTTTTCCTGATCTGGCTTCATTCAGCTGTGTGACCCTGGGCAAATCACTTAACCTTGTTTGCTTCAGTTTCCTTATCTGTAAAATGGGCTGGGGAAGGAAATTTAAACCTATTCCTGTATCTTTGCTAAGACAACCCCAAAAAGGTTATGAAGAATAAGACACAACTAAAAAATGACTCAACAACAACATGTGATAGGTAATGTGACTGATAAAACTAAACAATAACAAAAATAAAAATATAGAAATAAAAGACCATAGTAATCTAATTTTTTATAAACCCCAAAATCCAAGTTTCAGAGATAAGAATTCGCTATTTCACAAAACTCTTTGGGAAAACTAGAAAGCATTCTGTTTTGCATTTTATATATGTATATATATATGTATATATATATGTATATATATATACATATACATTTATATATAATGTGTTTGTTTATGTGTATCATGGGTATTATATTGCTTGCCTTCTCAATGGATGGGGGAGGTGCTCAAGGGAGGGAGAGTTTTGGAATTAAAATTTTTTAAAAAAGTTAAAAAAGACTCAGTATTGTTTATTAGCATACAAAACAAATTTCATGTCTATGAAAAAAGAACTACAGTGCAATAACATTCCAGAGAGCAGACTTTTAAGTCAGCAGACTTTCTAGAACTTAGAAACTAGGCAGATTAAAGAAATAGAATTGCCTAGGTTTAAACAAAAAGATATGAGTTTTTATAAAGAAAAATAGTGACGCTTGAACCATCCAAATAGTCTTGCAAAAAGTAAAAATTCTTGCTTATGAAGTAGAAAAAATGCTATCTCTTTATTTTTTTCCTATCTAAAATACCCAGGGTAAGACAGTTTTCTGAAGAATTCTGGATTTTGATGCCTGCTTCTGCTGATTACTACCTACCTGAGTAATACTGGGTAATTTACTTAAATTCTCTGTACCTAAAATTTCCTCTTTCAAATGAAGTTGTTGGGCTAGATAATCTTTAAGGAATTTTCCAGTTGTAAACCTTACCATTCCCCTCCTAGGGGTATGAATTTTATAGGGTGACCTTGGTAAAAGGCTTAGACTCATTAGGATACTTGGAATGTCCACTTTAAAAGTGGAACAATTATTAAACACATCAATCTTCTATTTCTCTTTTCTTGTACACTGCCACCCTCACTGGTGCAGGCCTTACTCACTTTTTATTAGGACTATTGCAGCAGACTTCTGAATGCTTTCCCTTACTGAAGTATCTCCCTATTTCATTTCATCCTCCATAAATACAGCCCTATTTAATCATCTCCAGTGGCTCCCTATATTCTCTAGGATATAATATAAAATTCTGTTTGCCCTTTAAAACCTTTTATAGCCTAGCTCCTTTCAAGTTCTCTTACACTTTACTCTTAACCATTTACTCATTGAGCTAATGATACTGGCCTACTTACTGCTTCTGGTTGAGGACCCTCTCACCCCTATTTTCTTTTTTTAAATAGTAGTTTATTTTATTTTTTCTAATTACATGTAAAGATAGATTTCAGCATTCATTTTTTTAAGATTTTCAGTTCAAAATGTTTCTTCCACCCTTCCTTCCCTCCCACCATCCAAATTCAGCAAACAATCTGATTTAGGTTATACATTACAATCATGTTACACATATATCCACATCAGTAATATTGTCTCACATCTATATTCACTGCTCCCCATGCTTGGAAATTCTCTGTCTCTCTCTGTATCTCTCTGTCTCTCTCTCTCTCTCTCTGTCTCTCTCTCTCCCCATCTTCATCTCATGGCTTTTCTGGCTTCCTTAAAGTCCTTTCTAAAACACCAGCTTTTACAAGAAAATACTCCTAATATGTTTAAAAGCTTGAGGCTTCCATCTGTCATTTATTTTCAATTTTTCCCTGCACACACACACACACACACACACACACACACACACTCATGCACACTCATGCACAGACATGCGCCCACGCACAACATCTATACATAGATGTTTCCATATTGTCTTCCCATGATATTGTGAGCTATTTGAGAGGAGGGACATTTTTTTGCATCTTTCTTTGTATCCCCACAGTGTAACACTTTGCCTAACATATATTGCTGTTGTTGAGTCATTTTTCAGTTGTGTCTGACTCATCATGATTCCATTTGAAGTTTTGTTTTTTTAATTTTTGGCGGGGCAATGAGGGTTAAGTGACTTGCTAGTAAGTATCAAGGTTCTGAGGCTGGATTTGAATTCAGGTCCTTCTGAATCCAAGGCCAGTGCTTTATCCACTGTGCCACCTAGCTGCCCTGATTTGAAGTTTTCTTGGCAAAGATACTGGAGTGGTTTACCATTTCCTTGTCCAGATCATTTTACAGGTGAGGAAACTGAGGCAAACAGGATTGATTGACTTTCCCAGGGTCATATATTTAGTTTATGTCCAAGGCTATATTTGAACTCCGGAAGAAGATTCTTCCTAACTTCAGGCCCAGTAGTCTATCCATTGTACCACTTAGTTGCTACTGTACAGAGAATATACTTAACAAAATTTTGCAACTATGGCTATCAAATGTGCTTTGATATAAAGCTGACAAGCCAGAATGAATTGGTACAAAATATGTCTAGTATAGATGTCAGTATTCCTTCATGATAATAGTAGGTAGCACAGCAAATAACATACAGGACCTCACATCAGGAAGACTGTCTGATTCACTTTCTCTATCTATAAACAATAGTACTTAACTCCCACAATTGTTGTGAGTATAAATCAAAATAATATTTATAAAGTGTTTTGTGACACTTGATATTGTTACTTCTTCTTCTTCTTCTTCTTCTTCTTCTTCTTCTTCTTCTCCTCCTCCTTCTTCTTCTTCTCCTTCTTCTTCTTCTCCTCCTTCTCCTCCTTCTCCTTCTTCTTCTTCTCCTCCTTCTCCTCCTTCTCCTTCTCCTTCTCCTTCTTCTTCTTCTCCTCCTCCTCCTCCTCCTCCTCCTCCTCCTCCTCCTCCTCCTCCTCCTCCTTCTTCTCCTCCTTCTTCTCCTCCTTTTCTATTCAACTCTATTGCCCATACATAGTTCTATGTGACCAGTTCCAGGATAGAGAGGAGCACTTTTGGCAAGTCACAAGGAAGCAGGGGCACTTCCTGGGTAGAGACAAGAGATCAGATCAGGAGAACAGTGACCACACGTCTCCCCTGAACACATAACCTTGAAAGCAACAATTAGCTCTAGAAACAGAAGCATAAAAAAGCTTGCCTTCCCATCCCACTGTGAGTAGAGCCCACCTTTAAGATAGAGTTCAAAATCAAGAAATAGGCTAGAAAAATGAGCAACCAACCAAAACAAGAAAGAATTTGATCATAAAACATGCTATTATGGTGGCAGACAAGATGAAGACATAAACTCAGGGGAAAAAAGCAATGTGAAATAAGCTACCAAAAAAGTGTCCAATAAAAATGCTAATTGGACACAAAACAAAAAAGAATTCCTTAGAAGAGTCAAAGAAAGAGCTTAGTGGTCAAATCAAAATTGGGAAAAGAAATGAGAATGTTGCAAGAAAATTATGAAAAGAGAATTAAAATATTTGGAAAAGAGGCACCAAAAACAACAAGCTGAAGAAAATAGTACCTTAATAATGGCTTGGGGGCAGCTAGGTGGCACAGTGGATAAAGAATCATCCTTGGATTCAGGAGGACCTGAGTTCAAATTTAGCCTCAGATACTTGACACTTACTAGCTGTGTGACCCTGGGCAGTCACTTAAACATCATTTCCCTGCAAAAAAAAAAGTGACTTAAAATGTCTTAATGGTTTTAAAAAATGCACAAAATTCCACTGAAGAAAAGAATTCCTTAAAAAGCAGAATTGCCTAAATGGAAAAAGATGTATAAAACCTCACTGAAGAAAATGATTCCTTGTATATTTGAATTTTGCAAGTGGATTCCAATGACTCCATGAGACACCAAGAAACAATAAAACAGATTTAAAAGAATGGAAAATAAAGAAGAAAATATAAAACACCTCATTGGAAAAATAAATGAACTGGAAAATGTCAGGAAGAAAATATCATTTAAGAATTATTCAACTATTGGAAATCCATGATTAAAAATGAACCTGAACAACATATTTTAATAAATTATAAGTAAAAACTACCCCTATATATTAGATCCAGAGGCTAAAATAGAAATGAAGAATTTACCAATCATGTCCTGAAAGATTCCAAACTAAAAACTCCCATGAATATTATAGCCCAATTCAATAGCTCCACGGTCAAAAAGAAAATACTTCAAGTACCCAGAAACAGAAAGGAATTAGGGGCTTTCATATTAAAGGAGCAGTGGGCTTGAAAAATAATATATTTGAAGCAAAAGAGCTACAATTAAACAAAGAATTACCTACCCAACAACACTGAGTATAATCATTTAAGATAAAAATGGATATTTAAAGATATACAGGGTTTGGGTCCATTCTTGATGAAGAGACCTGAGCTAAATAGAAAATTTGACTTTTAAATACAAGACTCAAGAGAAGCATAAAAAGATAAACAGGAAAGAGAAATCATAAGAGACTCAGTAAGATTTAACCATTTTTCTTTCCATTTGGGAAGATGATTTATGTATTGTCTTAAGAATTTTTTCATTATTAGGATAGTTAAATGGAGTACGTATAGACAGAGGGCATGGGTGTGAATTGATTATTGTTAGATATTTCAAAAAATAAATTAATGTGTAAGAATGAGGAATAACTGTGAAAAGTGAGGAGAGGCAGAATAGGGAAATTTTCTCAAAAAAAGGCATGTAAAAATAGCTTTAACTGTAGAGGAGGAAATAGGTGTGGGTGGACAATACTTGAACATCACTTTCATAAGAATTGGTTCAAAGAGGTAAGACACATACTCAGTTACATATAGAAATGTATCTTACTCGATATGGAAAAAAGAGGGAAAGGGGAAAGAGAAATGGATGGGGGGGATAAAAAATGTTTGGGTAAAGCAAGAGAGATAGTGATAAGAAGCAAAACAGTCTTTTTATGAGGGACAGGATAAAAAAGAGAAGAAGAAAGAAGAAAATTGGATAGAGAGAAATACTCAGTAATCATAACTGTGAATATGAATAAGATGAGCTCACCCATAAAACATAACTGGATAGTCAAATGCATCAGAAAACAGAGTCTAACAATTGTTTACAAGAGACATACTTGAAACAGAAAAACACAGAGAGAAAAATGGTTGGAACAGAATCTAAAATGTTTCCGCTGAAGTAAAAATGATTGCAATCATAATCTCAGGCAAAGGAAAATCAAAAATAGACCCAATTAAAAGAGATAAGCAGGGAAACTATATTTTGATAAAAGATACCATAGAAAATGAGATAATATTAAAAAAATAAATTTACAAGTTTCTCTAATAAAACCCTCATTTCTCAAATATGTAGACAAATTATTCAAATTTATAAAACCATGAGCCAATCTCCAATTGATACATAAAGGATATGAACAGTTTTCAGAAGAAATCAGTGCTATGTATAATCACATAAATACTCTAAACCATTATTGATTAGAAAAATATAAATAAAAATAATTGAGATGCCATCTCATACCTATCAGCAAAGACAAATAATGGAGGGGAAAGGGGGAAAATAGGGACACTAATGCATTGCTAGTACAATTGTGAACTCTTCCAACGATTCTGAAGAACATTTTCAAACTATGCCCAAAGGGATATAAAACTGTGAATACCCTTTTACCCAGCAAAGTCACTACTAAACCTATACCCCAAGGAGATCAAAGAAAATTAAAATGACTTACATATACAAAATTATTTACAGCAGTTTTTGTTTATTTATTTGTTTGTTTTGGTGGCAAAGAAAATTTCAAATTGATGGGAGGTTTATCATTTGGGGAATTGCTGAACAAGTTGTGGCATATGATTGTGATGATGTGCTATTTTGCTATTAGAAGGGTAGCAAGGTTCAGGAGAAATGACAAAACTTATATGAGGCAAAGTGATGTGAGAACTGGGAAATCATTAGGAATCTTGCAATAACAGTAATGTAATACTGATAAACTGAAAGATGGCTACTACAGTAATATTGTAATACTGATAAAATGAAAGATGGCTACTCTGATCAATACAATGATCCATTTTTTTTTGTTTTGTTTTGTTTTTAGTGAGGCAATTGGGGTTAAGTGACTTGCCCAGGGTCACACAGCTAGTAAGTGTTAAGTGTCTGATGCCGGATTTGCACTCAGGTACTCCTGACTCCAGGCCTGGTGCTCTATCCACTGCACCACCTAGCTGCCCATATGATTCATTTTTTTAAAAATACAGTTCTAAATTAAAGAATTCTGGATGAAAGAATTAGACTTTTTTCATTTCATACATGTAATATTATATTCTTGATAGTAAAGTCATTTTATTTCCTCTAAAGCTCTTCTTGATATGTTTACTTCTTAGAGACATTTTGACAAGCAAATATGTATTCATTGTGCTTAGTTTCTTCTGCTTACTCATTTCCCCAGGCTAGGTTTATGACTTGGGACTTTGTATCAAGGTCAATTTTTTCTTCCTTTTATGCCTGTTTATGTTGTGGTGAGTTTCTCTTTGGTCCTGACCTCAATTCCTAGGGCATCTGTCATTAGTTTATACCTGCCTATATATGTTCGCACACAGAGCTCCAGAAGATTTCAGCACACTGGATCAACAGGGTTTATAGCATTCTGTTCTTCAGGGACTTTTAGAGCAAATCATTTAAGAGTGCTGGGAATTTCTGGCACTTATGGGGAGTCAGAGAGATCCTATTTACTGGCCACACATTACGGATGAGAGTTCAACAGACTTCCTACTTTCCTTGAAATTCTTCATCTAAGTATTAGAGTTTTGCTGCCCTCTACCTATCAGGTATGTCTCTGATCATAAGATATATAGCTCTCATTATTCCTTACCTGCAGTGGCTCTGGCTTACCTAATGGAACTCCTTTCATAGTGCCCACAGTCATCTGCAGCTGACTGTCTTTATGTGTGGTCCTCCACTCGTTGAAGGTGGTTATTATTATTTCTTTTTCTATTTCCTGGGGAAATAGAACCCTAATAGTGCCCCTTTTATATATTTACTGGAGAACATGCTGTTAAAGTGGATTCCTCTATCAACATGCATGCCACTATCTTAGCTGCAACTTTCCACATTAATTTCTGTAGTATCATTTGAAAATCTGTTTATCGTGTTTCAACTTCACTCATGCTAAAATATAATAGTAACCTCCAAGTTGCCAACTTTTAGCTAAAGCACATGACATGTTCACTACAATTGAAAACATTGGTGAGGCATTTCCCCTTATTTATTCACATTAATCACCTTCCTATTGGGCCAGACATTAGAAAGTTCTTGCCTGAATCCAAAAAACAAAGAAACAAACAAAAATGTCCTTTTAACCAAACCCTTGTTAAAACATTTGGTACTAACAGAATGTCTCTAAATGAGTTAATTACTTCAGAATCGTTAGGTTTATCGAGCTTCCCTTAACCCTCAAGGCAAATTTTGTAGTCTAAGGAGGTCAAAGATTTTGCTATTTAGTAGCTTTCTACCAAGGGTGTTTGAAATCTCATTTTTGAGAAAAATAAATTTGGGGGAAAAATCATAGCAGAATCATGGAAGGGAGAGTGATGCATTCTTTTGCTCTCAGAAGATTAGCAATTTCAATTTTGCTTAAGTCTTATAGTGCTTTTAAGTTGTGGGTTTTTTTGTGATTTTTGTTTTTGTTTTTAATGAAAAACTCCCTACAAAGGAAAGCTCATTAATAATCTCAGAAATGCTGTAGGCTATATGACTGGACTTTCCATTAGAAGCTTCATTCTCAGCTTTTCTGCTCCCGCAAAAGTGCTGAATCTTCTAAACTCCTGGAACTAACACCAATATATACAAATCCAGGTTGGGGTGTGGAAGGCATAAATGTACAAACAAAATTGGAATCCTTTTCCAATGGTGGAAATATCATTTGGGTGGCAGTGGGCTTTGCCACATTTTAGCAAACATTCACATGGTAACTGGAAAGTAAGAAGTGAGAAAGGTTAATGGTGTAAGAGCCAGATCCTTTTGGAACAGGAATAGCTATGTGCTGCTTAAGAGAAAATAAAAAGGGATGAACAAAGTGGCAGAAGGAGAAGGGAGCTGACACCAATCCAGAAAATTATCTGATCAGAGACTTAGAGATCTAGGCCAAACTATCATTTTCTAGATAACAAAACTTTGAACAAGTTAAGTAATTTATTCAAGGTCAAAGAAATAGTAATTAGCAGGTAAGGGACTTGAACTGGTGTCCATTGACTACAAATCTAGAGTTCTTTTTTCTTTTTTCTTTCTTTATTTTTTTTAGGGCAATGAGGGTTAATGACTTGCCCAGGGTCACAGAGCTAGTAAGTGTCAAATATCTGAGTTCGGATTTGAACTCAGGTCCTCCTGAATCCAGGGCCAGTACTTTATCCACTGTGCCACCTAGCTTCCCCGACAAATTACCTCTTTTAGTGATTTTTGTTCCGTTATTTCTTAAGAAATTCATTTCAAGGAATTAGGCTATCAACTTGTGAGAAAAGTCCTCTAGAGACCAGCACAGCTGGTTGAGAGCACAGGGAACAAATTCAGCCAATGTTTTTGGAAAAGTTCAGCCACCCTTACCCTAGCATAGCATCATTATCTAATTAGGTGTTCTGGAGGAAGGTGATACATTAATAAAAAAAAATAATTCACCCAATGCTTTTTGAGCACTTTTATCATTATTATGAACTTAACAAACATTGTCAGACATATGTTAACATTATCTACATTTTATGATATTTTTAGATATTTTGTTAAATATTTTCCAATTTAATTATTTCCAATTTAATCTTGTTCTGGCCACACTTCACATTATTACAGCTGGGATAGAGACTGTGGATAATGTGTTTGACACCGTTGCTACAGACAACCATGCTAGGTGTCAAGGGACATACAAAATGAGGGGGCATAATTCCCTTCCTTAAAAGTGTTTACAATCTAGTTGGGGATCCAAGACTTTTACAAATTACTAAAATTAAAAAAATAATGTGCTAAGGGCATGAGAAGTACAAACAACATTTTAGGAGAGCTTAAAGTAAGGAGAACTCAGTTTTCATTATTAGGAGCAGGGAACACTTTATAGATGGAGAAAAGATATTAATAGGTGGAGAGCATGGGAGACCATTCCAGTCATATTATATGAGCAGAGGCACCAATGAATTTTACAAAGTATTTTAACTTTTTAAATTTGGCTTATAGTGTGAAGTATATGGTGAGGGTAGGGAGAAGAAATTTAGAGACATAGGTTGGTGGCAAAGCCTGGAAGACTAAATGACAAACTAAGTAAAGATTTTGGATATTCTTGAGGAAGCAATGAGTAGTTATTGAAGGCTTCTGAACAGTTAAGAGAAAAAAAATCAAAATTATACATTTAGGGATTTCCTGAACCAAAAAGTTGTAAGTACCCACTCCCTGATGTATTTTGTGTTTAATTTGTATGTAATCTGTATTTATTGTATGGGTATACCTTGCTTCTCACCAGCAAAATGTAAGCTCCTTGAGAACAGGGATGACTTTTTTTTTCTGTCTTTGTATTCCCATCTCCTAGAAGAGTGCTTGGCATGTGGTCAATATTTAACAAATGTGTTTTGAATTTAATTGGATTGAAGAAGATTAAGCTGGCAATGGTGTGAAGCATGGACTTGTTGGAGAAAATAAATGTGCGGAATCCAATTAAAGAGCTTCTGCCAGTATCCAAATGAAAAAATAATGAGTAACTGAGCTCTCTTAGAGAGAGAAGTCATAGAAAGAAGAGTAAGACTAAAATATTTATAGAAGTTAAGCCAATGGGACTTGGCAAGTGAAAAGGTATCAGGGAGGGAATAAAAGACACAGAAAAGAGAGAATAATCAAACACAAAACTGAGATTTTGAGCATGGATGATTGGAACAATGGTGTCAGGAGGAAGAGGACTTATGATGAAAAAAAGATGAGTTGGGTTTAATATGGTGAATTTTATGACTCAGTGTGATACTTGAGTTATAATATCCAGTAGGCTGTAGGAAGTGCTGATCTGGTGCTTGGGGAGAGAAGTCTAATTTGGTAGTCTAGTATGGGATTCATTCATATTGATGTGAGATTTGGAGCTATAGAAGTGAATAAGATTGTCAAGGGAGAATAAAGGGAAAGCAAAGAAAAATGGGCCTTATTTAGAGAACACCTATAAATACTGAACAGGAGGAGGAAGGAAGGGAGAAAAAGAAGTACAAAAGTGGGAATAAAATCAAGAGAGATGTCACTAACACTAAAAACAAAAACAAAAACAAAAAACCTCTTAAGAAGAAGGGGGTTATCTATAGTATTTAATTCTCCCCAGATGTCAAGGAGGATTTAGGTCATTGGATTTGACAATTTGGAAACCCATAGTAACCTTGAATAAAATAGTATCAGCTAATTAGTGGAAACAGAAGACAGATCACAAAGAGTTGAAGAGGTTATGAGTACCGAGGAAATAGAAGCAGGAATATACTCTACAAATATATTTGGCATTGAAAAAGATGTAACAATTAAAGAATCATTGGCTACTTTGGAGAATATATACATTGGTAGGAGTTGAAACAGGTAACAAAGTCAGGGGGAAACTTTTCTTTTAATTTTCCTTTAAATTAAGGTAAACAATTAGACTTGATGGGAAGAAGCCAGTGAACTATGAGAAATTAAAAAAAATGTATAAAAGAGAAAGGGGATGGATAAA
Organism: Dromiciops gliroides; assembly: GCF_019393635.1. Taxonomy (NCBI): domain Eukaryota; kingdom Metazoa; phylum Chordata; class Mammalia; order Microbiotheria; family Microbiotheriidae; genus Dromiciops; species Dromiciops gliroides. The sequence continues at coordinate 285,165,390 of NC_057863.1, forward strand.
TGAACAGGGTCCTAAAGAAGGCAGAAAGAAATTATATAAATAGAAGGATTACCCTTGATAAGGTTCTGAGCCAATGCTTCTTCTTAGTCAGGAAGAAAGGTGGGTAAAGACAAAGTGCCTCAAATGTAAAAATTTAAATTGTGGTAACTGATCTCAAAGGAATTCTTTAATAAAATAAAAAGTGAAATAATGTGTTGAGAAATTCAGAACCACTGGTGGGGTTAAGTGCATGAGGGGAGTAGTTTCAATTCTCTTTGGATTGGAGAATTATAGATTTAGTCCTGGAAGAAATTACAGTTGTGATCTAGATCAACCCCTTCACTATAAAGACAAGGAAGATAAAGTTGAGAGAAGTTGTATTCTTTGCTAAAAAAAAAAAAAAAAAGCCAGAGATTTAGCAGTTGTCATACACAATTCCAAGTGATTACAGAATCAAAGAATTTGAAAGTTGGAAGGGATTTTAGTGGCCATTTTTTCCAATTTGTGCCCAAAAGTCATCCTTAGTCAATAAAGATTTATTAAGCAGCTATTATGTTGCATGTGTAATGATAAGGCCTAGAGATACAAAGAAAGGCAAAAACAAAACACAAAGTCTTTCCCTCAAGTAGATCATTCTACTGTGGGAGCAACATTCAGATTATATTCATGAAAGATATTTTCAGTATAAATGGGAGAACATATCAGAGAAATGACATTAGCAGTGTGAATGGGTGAGGATTCCCCTTATAGAAGATGAGAGTCTATCTGAGTCTTGAAGCAAGTCAGGGAAGCTAGTGCATAGAGAAGAAGAGAGCATTCAAGGGACAGAGAAAGACCAATGTAATTGCATGGGGGTAGACAAAGGGTATTTGAGGAAGAAGTTATATGTCTGGGTCACAGAGAATAGATACATGGAGTAAACTGTAAGAAGACAGGAAACATAGGAAGGGGCCAGATTGTGAAGGGTTTTAAATGTCATTGGAGTTTATATTTGATCTTGAAGACAATAGGAAGCCATTGAAATTTATTGTGAATGTGTGTGGGGGCAGGGCAGGGGGAAAACATGATTAGGCTTGTACTGTAGGAAGAAGTTATTTGAGTAGAAGTTGAACAAATTGGTCAGAAACTTGAAATATGGAGGCCAGCCAGAAGTATTTTGCAGTAGTTTATGTATGACATGACTAGTGCTTGTACTGAGGTGGTCGTTGTATCAGAGAAGCGGACCATGTGAGAGTTGTTGTGAACGTAAAAATGATAAATACTTGACCAAAGATTCACTATATGTGATGAGTGCAAATGAGGTATTGAAGGTAGTATCAACTTTCGGAGCCTTAGTGAATCGCAGGACAATAGTTTCCAGTAATAGGAAAGTTGTTAAGAGGGGAGGGTTTGAAAGGAAATATAATGAGTTCTATTTTGGATGAGTGGAGTTTGAGATGTATATAGGACACTCAGTTTAATATATTCAAGACAATGACAGTTATCTGAGTTCAAGAGTCCAGGAATTGATGTGTTAGGGATGGCTTTGTGAATCATCTGCATAGAGACCATTACTGAATCCCCGGAAGCTGATGAGAACTCTAAGCAAGATACAATAGACAAAGAAGGGGATTCAGAATGGCCCTTGGAAGGTTCATGGTTACCCATAAGTAACCCATAGTTAGTAGAAGTAATCTCTAGAAATTCCTGATAAGAATACTGAGAGGACATTAAGTAGGAGGAAACAGGAGAGAATAATGTAAAGAAAAAAGAGAGCAGAGAAAGTAAATATTAGGAGAAGATGGTTAACAGGTCCAAGTAGAGAAGTAAAGAAGGATAAAGCATGAGGAAAAAAATCATCAAATGTGCCATCTAAAGAATCATTGTTTACTTTGAAGAAAATAGTTATAAATGGTATGGTTGGAAGCCAAATGAAGGAAAAATTAGAAGAGAATGAGAGAAGTGGAAGCACAGGTTGTAGCCCACTTTCTCAAGGAGTTTAGATCCCAAAAGGAAGTGAGATATAATATGATAGCTATGTAAAGTGGTTCAATCAAGTGAAGGATTTTATATGGATGGGAAAGAAATACAGGCTACGCTTTAAAAAAAAATCAAAGGGTGCAGCTAGGTGGTGCAGTGGATGGAGTACCGACCTTGGATTCAGGAGGACCTGAGTTCAAATCCAGCCTCGGACACTTGACACTTACTAGCTGTGTGACCCTGGGCAAGTCACTTAACCCCAATTGCCTCACCAAAAAAAAAAAAAAAGTGACATGAATACTAAAATGAACAAGCTTACGGCAAGATCCAGGGATCCAATACAAACAATCATTGGATCAAAAAAAAAAAAATCAAAGGAAGGGGAACTCACCACTTCTTAATGCTCACAATTCCAATTTTGGCCAGATTGAATTGTTAAAGATAAATTTTCCCCTGACATCTATCTTAAAGTTCTCTTTTTGCAGTTCCCACCCATTACTCCTCTGACTTTAAATAGGGTTCTCTCTTATGCCCCCCTGAACAGTCATTTGGAAGAATGTGATAGAAAGTCAATAAAGACTGAATAAAACATGGCTTAGAAGTAGTGGGAATCCACTGACCTCATTCAAGAAATTTATAGTGCATGTCATAAGTAATGAGGAAAACATATATACCACACTGTGTATTTGCATTTTAGGTGTTTGCCAGAACTAATTTTTATCTAATTAAACACTATTGATATCCAAGCATGAGAAAACAAGGAGGAGAAAAAGGAGAAGAAAAAGGAGGAGGAGGAGGAGGAAGGAGGAGGAGAGAGGGAGGGGGAGGAGGGAGAGGAGAGGTGACGGCCAAATTGGTATATTTGTATCCTGTCTCCCACTAGAAGTAGAGATAAATCTCTACTCCCAGAAAAAAAAAATTAAGATAACATTTATAGGAATATGGAACATAGAAAAAATATGTCAAAATACAGTAAATTAACTTGTCAGGAAAATAGTCATTGTTCAGTACCTTCTTTGACCAATCCTCTCAATTATTAAGTAATTAAAAGGATATCCTTCTTCTGATCAATCTTTTAGAATGAAAAAAATGAACTTCCTCTAAGTACAACCCTACCCAATCACTTTAGGGAATGGGAAAGGCAATAATTTTAACAAGACGCTTTATACTTTGTCCTATATCTGGTTAGTACTCAGTGTATATATATATATATATATATATATATATATATATATATATATATATACACGCACACATATATATACATATATACACATATATATACATATATATATATATATATATATTTTTTTTTTTTTTTTGGTGAGGCAATTGGGGTTAAGTGACTTGCCCAGGGTCACACAGCTAGTAAGTGTCATGTGTCTGTGGTCGGATATGAAATCAGGTTCTCCTGAATCCAGGGCCGGTGCTCTATCCTCTGTGCCACCTAGCTGCCCCCTCAGTCTATTTTCTTAAGAAAGAAAATTTCTTTTTTTTTTCATTCTAAAAAATTATTATGTATTTCATTTTACAGAGCAAGCCCCAACAAATATGCATTTGCAGCAATTTATGCTTCATAACAAATTCAGGTTTATAATATACACACAACAGCATGTCAGTTTAATCCTCTATTCATAAGAAAGAAAATTTATTCTAAATATAACCCCTCTTTGAAAGAGGACAAGTCTGAAAAATATTTTTAGACTAAAGAAACATTTATTTCTTAATATTTATTATTGAGCTAAAAAAGAGATTTCCAATATTAGTCCATATAATGCATGATTTGTAACTTACTCTAACAGTGCTCCTCAGCCCAAAAGTGATAAAATTGATAATGGTCATGATTGGAAGGGGGAGGGGATAAGAAAAATGAAGTTAAGGGACAAAAGATTCTGAACTAATATAGATAACCATTGAGTCCATAGGGGTACTGAAACAGATTAATTCAGAATAGATATGATGAATTCAGAAACTAGGAAAAGTTTGAGGATACAGAGGTAACACATAGAATGGTGTTTAGCAGTTATGAAGGATTAGAAGAGGTTAAAAGAAATGAGATTTTGGTTAAATACAACATCAAAATCCAGTCCTGTTGGGAATTATATTGTTTGGATAATAGTGAGTACTAAAGCGTAGTGATATTCATGGATATTTAAAGTAGAATGGATATCCAATAACATTCAGCAAATATCTATTAGTTACTTGCTATATGCAACAGAACTGTGTAGAGTAGAAGGGAAGATACAATGGTAACATATTCCCTTTCTCTAGTCAGTTCATAGTCATGAAAAAAGGAGCTAAAGTCATGGTAACATATGTTAAACTCATTGAAGAAGTGAGAGAATTTGCTTAAATTATGTCAATGAACAACAATTTAAGAATTTTGATATAGCCAAAAGACTTAGACACCAATGGAGGTGAGGTTGTCAAATTATGAAGGTAGCTCAGTGCAAGTTCAATGTATCCTAAAGAACAAGTTGCTAAGACAAGGAATAGGCTCATTTAAATACAGTTATCCCTTCTACATCACAGATTTTAGGGGCACAGCATCCCCACAATCTAAAAAAATATGTAAAAATTTTGGCGCTCTCTTTGTATCAGAAAAGTATGAAGTATTATAGTATTAAAACATAAAATAGGTTGATAATTATACAATACTATACACATATTTTATGTATTTCTGAGTCTCTATTTTTTTCTGGGTTATCTGTTGACCTTTGCATATTGTTTGCAGCTTTTGAATAACTCCCCCAAAATCCTCATTTAATTTCTGATGCTAACCCTCAATATATTGAAGCATCAGTGGGGAAATCCAAGATGTGGAAGGGATAACTGTATATGGAAAACATTATATTGAGGTGATAACTTCCACAAGTAGGCAGTCAGTTAACAAACATTTGTCAAGTACCTGTCATGTGCCAGGCTGTGTGCTAAGTGATTGGGATAGAAAGAAAGGTACAAACTCCTACCTTTAAGGAATTCAGAGTTTAATGGGGAAGAAAACTTAAAAATAACTCTCTATAAACAAGATATATAGAGGATAAATTAGAAATAGTCAACTGATGGAAAGCACTAGAATTAAGAATGATTGAGAAAGCCTTATTGTAGAAAGTGAAATCCAAGGGGCAGCTAGGTGGTGCAGTGAATAGAGCACTGGCTTTAGAACCAGGAGTACCTGAGTTCAAATGTGACATCAGACACTTGATACTTACTAGCTGTGTGACCCTGGATAAGTCACTTAATCCCTATTGCCTCACCAAAAAAAGAAAAAGATAAAAAGAAAGTGAAATTCTAGCTGCCCCTTGAAGAGGCACCAGGGAATACACTTGAGGATGGAGAGAATTCAAGGTATGGAGGACAGCCACTGAAAGTGTCTAGAGTAAAGATATGAAATGTTTTAATTGGTAAGTGGTGGAGGAGGAGCAAGGAAGCCAGTGACAGTGGATTGAAGAGAATGTAGAAGTATGTAAGTTTTAAGAAGATTGAAGATGTGTATGGGGGACTGCTAGGTTATAAAGGACTATGGAGGCCAAAGAGAGGATTTAGAAAACATACATATATACACATGAAAGATTGGAATGTGGTTTGTCTGTTAGGAGGGCTTAACTTTATTTCAGGGCTTTCCAGACAATCCACTTCTGCCATTAATTCATATGAAAAGAGTGGACTGTTTTGGAATTGGAAAAATAAGGGACCTAAATACCTCAGGGGCCTTGGAAAAGATTGGGTTGTAGCCTCTACTCAGATGGATCAATGGATATAGTCTATTTGTAGAGGTTAAAATCAGGGGGCAAATTAAATGTTTAGTAAAAATACGATTGCTTTTGGAAAGGCAAATTCAGTGATGAGGGACATTATTTAGAAAAAAGAAAATTGGAGGGGCGTAGAGGCAAGATGGCATAAGAAAGGCAGAGACTCAGCTGCACTTTTCCTAAAACCCATCCAAATACCTTTAAATAATGTCATAAGACAATTCCTGGATCAACAGAACCCCCAAAATGACAGGATCAAATAATTTTCCAGCCAAAGACAACTTAGGAGGTCAGTAGGAAAGGTCTGTTGTACCAGGGTGAGAATGGAGCACAATCCAGCTCAGGTCATGCCAGCACAAACCAGATTCCAGAAACCATTGCCAGGCCTTTGGAACCACTGAATCAGGAGCAGCCATAACTGCTTGTGTAACTCTCAGTCCGCAGATAGTAAGAGGGTCTAAACAACTAGCCAGAAAGAGAATAGAGGGGTCTCTTTGTTAGTGCTGAGACAGGACTCTGTTGCTTTGCCCATATTCAGTTCCAGGTTACAGTCTTGGGGACAAGTCCCAGGGGTAGGAAGAACAGTAGCATATCTTGTCCATGTCCACCATGGAGTGGGGACCCTCCTCACCATTCCAGGGTAGAAAATAGTGATTGTGATCTCTCACAAACCAGGAGAGTAATAAACACAACACTCCTTAGTTCATATCACCTTGGAAGAATTGAAAACTTTCATGTCCCTGGAAGTATCTCTGAAAACATCTGCACAAAATCCCTGAAATTTGGGACAGTGTACCCTCCACCCTGGAGGCAGAGCCTTACTTTAACAAAGAGTAAAAAGTCAAGAAATATACTGGGGAAAATTAGTAAACAACAGAAAAATTCTGGCCATAGAAAGATACTATGGTGACAAGGAAGATCAAAACACACCTTCAGAAGAAGATAACAAAGTCAAAATATCTAAACCGAAAGCCTCCAAGAAAAATATCAATTGGTTTCAGGCCATGGAAGAGATCAAAAAGGATTCTTAACAGCTGGTAAGAGGCAGAGAAATAAAAGGGAAGAGAAATGAGAGTGATGCAAGAAAATCATGAAAAAAAAATCAAGCCTTGTTAAAAGAGACACAAAAATTCACTGAAGGAAAAAAAAAAAAAACAAACTCCTTAACAAGATATGGGGAAAATGTTCTAATTCACTATTGACTGGAGAGATGCAAATAAAAAAAATCTGGGGTACTACCTCATACCTAATGGATTGGCCAATAGTACAGAAGAGGAAAATGACAAATGTTGGAGGGCATGTGGGGAAAATGAGATATTAAGGAGTTGTAAACTGATTCAACCATTCTGTAAAGGAACTTGGAACTTTGCCCAAAGGGCTATAAGACCATGTGTACTCTTTGACCTAACAATACCACTGCTAGGTCTGTACCTAAAAAGAGATTTTTTAAAAAGAACAAGGATTGATATCTACTACAAATATTTATAAAAGCTCTTTTCAGGTGGCAAAGAATTGTAAACTGAGGTGATGGCTATCAGCTGGGGAATGGTTGAACTAATTGTAGTATGTGATTATGATGGAATACTATTGTGCCAAAAGAAATGATGAGGAGGATGCTCTCAGAAAAATCTGAACAGGTTTACATGAACTGATGCAAAGTGAAATGTATTGTGTACAAAGTTGCAGCAACATTGTGTGATGATCAACTGTGAATGACAGCTATTTTCAATGATCTAAGACAACTCTGAAGGACTTATAATGAAAAATACTATCCATCCCCAGACAAAGGACTGATGGTGTGTGAATACAGATTTGAAGCATTTTTTTTTTTTACTTTCTTTATTTTTCTTGATTTGTGGTCTATATTTTGTTTTACAACATGAGTAATCTGAACTTTTTTTGCATGACTACACATGTGTAACTTAAAGTACATAAATAAATGAATGAATAAACATAAGATTAAAAATAGCTTCTAGCTATTTCTATGAATGAATTTTGTCACAAACAAGGCAATAAAAATGGAGTATGGAAAGTTAGAAAAAGATAGCTTTTACTTATGAAATTAACTTTGACATTCAAGGCTATATCCAAATTGTGTCAGCTGTCCAAGTGATCCTTTAATATCTGGATATCTATATGAGGCTTTACGTCATCCATTAAACAAAAGGGGGGAACAGTATTTAAAAATGTAATTGCTCTAGAAGTCTTCTTCTAATAAGAATGATGAATTCTGAGGGGGCAGCTAGGTGGTGAAGTGAATAGAGCACTGGCCCTGGATTCAGGGGGACCTGAGTTCAAATCCGACCTCAGACACTTTACACTTACTAGCTGTGTGACCCTGGGCAAGTCACTTAACCCTCATTGCCCCACAAAAATTAAAAAAAAAAAAAAGAATGATGAATTCTGATAGATAGTGATAAAAAATTTTTAAAGTATTGTTTCAGAATTAAATAAATTCTAAAATGAAAATGAGTGATGCCAAACAAAACAAAAAAGTGAATGTTTAATAATTATGGAATAATTATAAAAATAACGATGATTAAAAACAGTTAACATCTCTCCAAAATTCTGTCCAGAATTTTAGGTATCTTTCTGATAATGTGTCTCTTTGCAACTTTGAGCACATTATTCCATAAATGCCTTGTTTTTATTGTCTAAGTGAATTGATTTTTTTTTTTTAGTGAGGCAATTGGAGTTAAGTGACTTGTCCAGGGTCACACAGCTAGTAAGTGTTAAGTGTCTGATGCTGGATTTGCACTCAGGTACTCCTGACTCCAGGGCTGGTGCTCTATCCACTGCTCCACCTAGCTGCCCCTTGAATTGATTTTAAAAAAATATATAATACATCACTTTAGCTTGTGGCTTGATTTTCTTCCTACTCATACTTTATAAGTATCTATTGAAAAGCAAATTGTACTTACTTGGTTGAGCCTTATCTCTTTTCTTTTGCCATCTGTTGAGGAAAGTTGCCATGAAAGAGGATGTCACAGTCTCTGTCCAATAATAATACCTTATATTTATAGAAACTTCTATGGTTTAAAAAGGCACGCCATATATTTTCTATTTTTTTTTTTGCAGGGCAATGAGGGTTAAGTGACTTGCCCAGGGTCACACAGCTACTAAGTGTCAAGTGTCTAATGCCAGATTTGAATTCAGGTACTCCTGAATCCAGGTCTGGTGCTTTAATTCACTGTGCCACCTAGCTGCCCCCCATGCCATATATTTTCTCCTTTAATCTCCACAACTATCATGTGAAGTAGGTACCATAAATGTTATTATGCTCATTTTAAAGATGAGAAAATTGAGTTTTAGAGACATTAGGTGACTTGGTCTAGCTCAAAATCACTGAAAAAGGCAGAGTAGGGGCAATACTGGAGGGGCCAAGCCAACAAATCCATCCACATACCTCCAAAAAATGCATAAGACAACTCCTGGAGCAGCAAAACCTACAAAAGAACAGAGTGAGACTATTTTCTAGAAAAAGATGGCTTAAATAGGCAGCAGGGATCATCTGCTGTATGGGATGAGAGAGGAGCTCAGCACATGGCACAGATCCAACCTCAGGCAGGCTGTACATCCAGAGCCTCATAATCTTCAGCATCAGTGGCTCTTTCTGAAATAGCTCACAGACTGGTGAGTGGGTCCAGTGATTGGCTGGGGAGAAATAGTAGGGAGTCTCTGCTGGAGTAGAGGCAGGAGCACTGTGGTGTTACTCAGGAAGCAGACTAAAGTGGCAGTGGCCCAGTGGGGGAAGGGTATATTTACACCAAGCTTTTGACCATAGAGCTTTAGATTTCAGTCATATGTCTGCTTCTGGGTTAAAGAGAAAGCAGGCCTGTGGTTACTTACAGGCCAGGCAGGCTGAGAACTAGCCTAAATTGTACCACCAGAGACCCCCCATATCTTGGGACAGTACATCCTTGAAGTAGGACTCCATGTGAAGAAGGAGTTAAAAGCCAAGAAATAGGTAGCCAAGATGAGGAGGCAGAGAAAGCAACAGACTCTTGAAAGTTTTTTGATGGCAAGGTAGATCAAAATACATCCTCAGAAGAGGATAACAAATTCAAAGCTCCTATATGCAAAGCTTCCAAGAAAGGTATGAATTGGCATCAGGTCAAGGAAGTGTTCAAGAAGGCCTTTGAAAATAAAGTAAGAGAGGAGCCGAGCCAAGATAGCAGAGGAAAGGCAGTGAACTCTTGAACTCATGACACAATCACTCCAAAAACCATCCAAATAATGCCATAGGACAATGCCTGAAGAAGCAAAACCCATAGAAGAACATGATGAAATCATCTTCTAACCAAGAACTGCTTGAAAGGTCAAAAGGAGGGAGCTGCTGTGCTGATATGGGAGTGGAGCCCAACCCCACAGTCACCCTGACATAGATCCAGTCCCAGGAAGGTTTCACCAGAGAAAGAGAGCCCCAGAGCCTCTGAATCAGCTGAAGTGCCAGCATTGTTTGGAATTAAGCTCACAGTCTGGTTAGAGGGCTGAGGCCTTGGCATGGGGGAGACTACAGGGGTCTATGCTGGTGCTGAGGCAGAACTTGGGTTTTTCACCCCCGCTGGGAACCAGGAGGTAGGTTTGAGTAGCAGTGGCCCAGGTGGGGGAGGGGCACAGGCTTGTCAGAGCTGACCCTGGGCAAGTCAACCCTCATTGACCTCCACAAAAAAAAAAAACAACACAACAAAACCAAAACAAAACAAAACAAAATCCCCTTCTTCCTAAAAGGGAAGGAAAACCAAAGAAAGGGCAATGCCTATAAAAATCAAAATAAAAGTTTTATTAAGCAGGAAAGAAAATCAAACATGATCATGGGTGCTATCTAGCCTATTGCAAAATAGGACAGCATGTAATAGATTGCAAGGGTTTATATAGTTTAAACAAAGACAGGCAAAGAAATTGGAGGAAATGTGGACTTAGAAAGGCCCACTCCTAAAGGGAAGGGAAGGGTGTCAGTGTTAGGAATTCTAGGGGTGGAAGATATGGCCTTTGATACACAAATAAGAAGGCATTCTTTTTTTTTTTTTTTTTTTTTTTTTTTTGCGGGGCAATGGGGGTTAAGTGACTTGCCCAGGGTCACACAGCTAGTAAGTGTCAAGCGTCTGAGGCCGGATTTGAACTCAGGTACTCCTGAATCCAGGGCCGGTGCTTTATCCACTGTGCCACCTAGCTGCCCCCAAGAAGGCATTCTTGGTAATAGGCAGTGTATATTTTCCCTTAGCTCTGTCACAGCTTTTCTGGAGCATGTGCAAAAGGTGCTTTAGCTCAAAGGTTCTTCAGGCAGTTTTCATCTCTGCCAAAGGCTTTCCTTTCTTTCTAGAATCTCAGCAGTCCATTTTCTCACCAACTACTTCACAGTAATCACAGAGAATGTTTTATTTGGGCTTTCTGACATTTCCAATCAGTTTTCTGAGTTGGAAGAACTCCTACATACTTTCTCCAACAGAGGGGAGGAATAAAGGTGAATTATAAAGAGCTATGTAGGGCAGCTCTATACTGAGAGTAGAAATCCCACCAAGTGGGGACAGAAGCTTCTCCCGCCTAGGAGACTGAAACTGCTACTAGCTTCCTGGTCTGGCCAGAAGAGTTTAATGAATAAAGTAGGGGAAGCTGGGCGTAACTTGCAGGAACTGAACAGCAACTGACCTTGGCAAAGTAGTCGCCAACACTTAGCAAGTCTTACTTTTACAAACTACTTCATCAGTAGTTTCTTAGAGGCTTTTTATACAAAGGCCTATAGTTGTTGCTTTTGCAAGAAAATGCACTGAAAGGTTTTTGATTGAATATATATCTATATGTACATATAGATATAGATGTACGTGTATCTGTATGTTTGTCTATAAATATGTATGTATAAATATATGTATATGTGTGCGCATATTTGTGTATATGTATGTGTATTTCAATTGCCTTCACACATTGTCCTCTTATATGAGTGATTATGTTTCCTCTGGGCCCTGAGTGATTGTTATCATAAACCTAAACTGACATGGCACAATGGGAATTGCCCTGGCTTTGGAACTACACCAGCTCGGTTCTCATACCAGTTTTGAGGCTTATTTGTTATGTCACTTTAAGGAAATGATTTAAACTCCTTAGGATTCAATTTCTTCAGTTATAAAATGGAGTTTGGACTAAATGACAATTATATTGTAAGCAGTTTGTTCTAATTCCCTCTCCAAAAGTCAGGCTGCTCCATTAACCCCTCAAGATTGTAGGGCCTCCTGAGGGATCTAGGATTGTCTCTTTTATTTCCAAAACCTCAAACTCATACTAGTTGTGTACTCTCTATTCAACTTATTCAGACTAGACTAGCCAATTAACATCAATTAGTATGGCTCTGATTTTTTCTCTTATAACAGGACTAATGCAGAAATAGGATTAATGTTATTATGTGTATATATATGTGTGTATAGATATATATATATATCTATGTATATGTATATAGATATATAGATATAACCTATATCAGATTACCTGCTATCTTAGGGAGGGGGGAGGGAGGGGAGGGAGGGAGAAAAATCTGAAATTGTAAAGCTTGTATAAACAAAAGTTGAGAACTATATTTACATGTAACGGAAAAAATAAAATACTTTATATGTAAAAAAACAAACAAAAACAAAAACAAAAAAAACCATCAATTGACAGGTTCGGGGCGGAGCCAAGATGGCGGAGGAGAGGCTGTGACTCCCACAAGCTCCAGATAAACCCGTCCATTCACGCCCAAATAATGCGGTAAAAATCAAAACCCAGAACAGCCTAATGCACATAAGAACAGAGTGAGACTGTTTCTCCGCAAAAGAGGGCAATTCTGATCACCTACTGATCAGGCTGAACAGCTCAGCGCGGTCCGGACCCAGCCAGGGACAGTGCCTCCAACACGTCAGAGTCTTCAGCACCAGCAGCTTCTGAGGCTCCGATCACGGACTGGTGAGGGGGTTCGGAGGTAGGCCGGGGTGAAGTGGAGGCAGTATCTGCTGGAGTTGGGGCAAAGCGCCCTGGGTCTGAACCAGTGGGCTCAATCGAGTGGTGGTGGCCCAGTGGGGGAGGGGTAAAAGCATGCCAAGCTTCCGACCATAGAGAATCAGAGTTCAATCAGACTTCTGTTTCCGGGTCAAAGAGAAAGCAGCTGTGATTACTCACAAGCCAGGCAGGCTGAGAAGAAGCCCAATCACCCCCTGGGCCACGCTGTAGCACGAACAGTGTGTCCGGGAAGCAGTGCTACACTTTAAGGAGTAAAAAGCCAAGAAACAGTAAGCCAGGATGAGTAGGCAGAGAAAGCAGAAGACCATCGAAAACTTCTTTGGGGGAAAGGTAGACCACAATACATCCTCAGAAGAAGAAGATAATAATAGGGTCAAAGCTCCAACATCCAAAGCTTCCAAGAAAAATACGAACTGGTCTCAGGCCATGGAAGCTCTCAAAAGGGACTTTGAAGAGAAAGTAGGAGAGATAGAACGAAGATGTAGAGAAAGAGAGGAAGGAATGGAAAGAGAAATGAGAGCAATGCAGGAGAGTCATGAGAAAAAAGTCAACAGTTTGAAAAGCCAAATGGAAAAGGAGATTAAAAAACTGTCTGCTGAAAATAATTGCCTAAGAATTAGGATTGAACAAATGGAAGCTAGTGAGCTTATGAGAAACCAAGACACAGTAAAGCAAATCCAATTGAATGAAAAAATAGAAGGCAATGTGAAATATCTCCTTGGAAAAACAGCTGACCTAGAAAATAAATCTAGGAGAGATAATTTGAAAATCATTGGACTACCTGAAAACCATGACCAAAACAAGAGTTTAGACACCATCCTCCAAGAGATTGTGAGGGAAAATTGCCCTGATATTCTAGAAGCAGAAGCTAAAATAGAAATTGAAAGAATCCACCGATCACCTCCTGAAAGAGATCCCAAAAGGAAAACCTCCAGGAATATTATAGCCAAATTCCAGAACTCCCAGGTCAAGGAGAAAATATTGCAAGCAGCTAGAAAAAAGGAATTTAAATACTGTGGAGCTCCAATAAGGATAAAGCAAGATCTAGCAGCTTCTACATTAAAGGACCGGAGGGCATGGAATATGATATTCCAGAGGGCAAAGGAACTGGGACTACAGCCAAAAATCACATACCCAGCAAAACTAAGCATCATCTTTCAGAGGCAAACATGGAACTTCAAGGAGAAAGAAGACTTTCAGGCATTTGTTATGAAAAGACCTGAACTGAATAGAAAATTTGACTTTCAAATACAACACCCCGGAGAAGCATAAAAAGATAAACAGGAAAAAGACTTCATGAGGGATATTAAAAGATCAAACTGTTAACATTCCTATATGGGAAGATAATACAGAGGACACAGGTCTGAACTGAATACGAAGGGAAGTTATGTTTTGTTCTTTGTGGGGTGTCTTATGTATGGGGCCGGATTTGGGCTTGGGGCCTCCTGGGTCCAGGGCTGGTGCATTGTCCACTGTGCCATCTAACTAACCCATAATGACATCCTTAAAATAGGGTTGAGGTGTAGGAGAAATAGACTGGGGGAGGGGGAAGGGGAGAGATGGTCTGGGGAGAGGTTGTTCATATGAAGGAAACAAGAAAAAAGCTTATGGAGGGGAGGGGAAGAGGGGGAAGGAATTGGGGAGTGTTTGAACCTTAATATCATCAGAATTGACTCAAAGAAGGACTAACATACATACTCAAGTGGGTATAGTAATATATTTTGCCCTGAGGGAGGGGAGGGAGATAAGGGGGGGGAGGGGAAGGAGGGAAGGGCAGATTCTGGGAGAGAGTAGTAAAAAGCAAAATACTTTCAAGGAAGGTGAAGATGTTCTGCATAATGGCACAAGTATGAAATATTGAATTGCTTGATTTCATAGGGAGGGTTGAGGAGAGAGGGAGGAAGAAAATTTGGAACACAGAATTAGCTCAAAGACCTTAAACTCATCAGAGTTGACTCATGGAGGGAATAACATTCACACCCAGTTGGGAGGAGTAATCTATTTAACCTTACAGGAAAGTATGAGGGGAAGAGGATAAGGAAGGAAGGGTGAAAAAAAAGGGAGTGCAGAGTAGGGGAGGGGACAGTCAGAAGTAAAATACTTTTGAGGAGGAATAGTTTAAAAGAAGATGGAAAATAGAGTAAATATCATGGGAAGGGAATAGGATGGAGGGAAATAGTTATGATGACTTTGCTGGGCTAATACGAAGAAAATTCTTTGTCAAGTTTAAGGTACATTATTTAGGGTATGATGAACAGGATACTATTAGAAAAACCTGGAAAGACCTACATGAACTGAAGCAGAGTGAAATGCACTGTATACAAAATAACAGCAATAGTGTAAAATTAAAAAAAAAAACCATCAATTACTGTTTACTTTGAAGATATAAAAGAAGAAATTGCAAATATTTTCTCTAGATATCTGGGCAGCAGGGCAGCATGACATCTTTGCAACTTTGGTTTCTTGAGAGACTAAGGTCACTTTTAGCAGTTTCATGTATCATATCCTCTCCTGTCCCTTTTTTCCTTTGTCTTCAATCTTTTCCAATACCAGGGTCTCTCCCAATAAGTCCTGTTTTATCATTATGTAGCTGAATTATCTAAGCTTTAACTTCAGTATTTGACCTTCCAGTGAATAGACTGAATTAGTTTGAATATTGACTGATTTAATCTCTTTTCTGTGTAAGAGACTCTCAAAAGTCTTCTCTAGCACCACAATTTGAAAGTGTCCATTCTGTGGCACTCAGCTTTTCCTTATATTGCAACTTTCACAGTCATACATTGCAAGTGAAAACATCATAGCTTTGATATACGGACTTTTGTCAGCAAGGTTATGTCTCTGCTTTTTAGTTATACAGTCCAGATTTGCCATGGCTTTCATTTCAAGGAGCAAGTGTCTTTTAAGTTCATGGCTGCAGTGCCCAAGAATATAAAATATGACATACTTTCCCTTTTTTCCCCCCTCTTTCCCAGGAGTGGTGAGATGAGTTGCTAAGATCTGAGTTTGGTTATTTGGTTTTAAGATTCAAGACATGGGGGCAGCTAGGTGGTGCAGTGGATAAAGCACTGGCCTTGTATTCAGGAGGACCTGAGTTCAAATCCAGCCTCAGATACTTGCCACTTACTAGATGTATGACCTTGGGCAAGTCACTTAACCCTCACTGCCCCACAAAAATTAAAAAAAAATAATAAAAAAGATTCAAGACATATTTTATGCTCTCCTCTTTCACCTTCATCATGAGGCTTACTGATTCATTTTCACTTTCTGCTATCATCTGCATCTCTGAGATTGTTGATATTTCTCTAGGCATTCTTAATTTTGGATTTTGATTCATCCATTCTGCATTATATTCTCAACATGTAACTTAAACAAATAAGGTGAAAATAGACCATCTTTTACTCATTTTCCAATTATAAACCTGTCTGTTGTTCCATGTTTGAATCTAACCATTGGCTTTTGGCCCACATGCAGTTTCTCAGGACAGAAGTAAGATGGACTGTACTCCCATATCTTGAGGATTTGCCAAAGTTTGTTTGGATCCACACAGTAAAGACTTTAGTGTAGTCAATGAAGGAGTAGTTTTTTTTTTTGAACTTCCTTACTTTTTCTATAATCCAGCGAATGCTGGCAATTTGGTCTCTAGTTCCTCTGCCTCTTCAGAAATCAATCTGCTTTTCATCAGTAGCATATTGGAAATTTTCTAAACTGATGGAATCATCTACCAAGGACATTTCCTTCATCATTTTGGTACTATTCATGGGGTTTTCTTCACAAAGATTGCTTTGCTATTTCCTTCTCCAGCAGATCTTTTTATCAGAACTCTCCACTATGATCTACCTGTCTTGGCTAACCCTGCACTTATTAGTTTATAGTATGATTGAGTTAAGCCCCACCACAATGACAAGCCAGTGACCAGGAGAGAGGAGTATACTATTTTAGTAGTATATTATTAAATTTGCATATTGTTAGTAAATCAATATGACATGAAGATCAACACAAATGACCTCTATGTCACTAAATCAAGTGAAAATTTTCAATCCTTGTCTATAAATTCTTTACTTATTTAAAAAGTATAGTATGATAAAATTAAAAGTCTAGACTTTATATAGATCTTAGAAGCTATCTAGTTTACCCTACTCATATTACAAAAGAGAAAATTGAGGCCCATTAGAGTTTGGACTTGAAGCCAGGTCCTCTGACTATAAAACAGTTCTTCTTTAATTGCACCATCTGAGGAAATATAATTGGAAAACAGACAAAGCACTCACAACTGGAAATTGGTAGCCAAAATTAATTAAAAACAACTTGATACTACTATCCCACATCTTCTTCTTGAAAATTTCCTCCAGGGGGCAGAGCCAAGATGGTGGGGAAAAGGCAGTAACTTGCCTGATCTCTCCCCAAGACCACTTCAAATACCTTCAAATAATGTCATTAGATAATTCTTGGAGCAGCAGAACTCACAAAAGGACAGGATGAAATCATTTTCCAGCCAAATACAACTTAGAAGGTCAGAAGTGTAGGGGCCAAATTTAATATGGGGAGAGCTAATTGGGTGGCTGACCATATTATTGGGGTTCAGAAAATAATGAGGGACCTCTAGGTCCAAAGCTTCCTCCCCTCCAGACTGCCTTTTTTAGTTATTTCTCCCAGGCCAATAAGAAAGGAGCTTAACAGCCTCTTTTCCATAAACAAATCAGGTTTTATTTAATGGGAATAAAATACACAGCAAAGGTGAAATTAAGAAAGTCAAGGACAAGGGAATAGGGAAAAAGGAAGATGGATAATCTCCCTGCCTCTAGCAAGGGCTGTCTCAAACCCAAACTCTCTTTCAGCTCAGTTAATTCAAAGGGCTGGATTTAACTCACCACCATGGGTCAGTAATTTCTATGGGAGTCAGCAGCCAGTCTCTAGTTCGCTCTGAATGCTCCTCCAAGGCCAAAGAGAGAATGCAAAAGTGAGTCACTTAATGTTGGGGTCCCTTTTTCTACCTTTTTCTCCCCCCCTCAAAGGGGAGGTCCTTCAAGTAGTGTGGCTGAGACTGGTTCCCTGTTGATGATGCAGTCCACAGCCTCTGAGTACACTCCTTCTCAGGGTTGGACAAGTTTAAACTAGGTGGCTAAAAATCTAATCATCTTAAGTGGGTACTTACTAGTTTCTCATTCACACCCAATTAAAACACTACTAAATCAATCAAGTGGGACCCCTGGGTGTCTGCCAAGTTTTGTTATTTTACCACAGCAGGAACAGTATGTAGTACCAGGGTGAGAGTGGATCACAGCTCAGCATAGGCCTCACCAGGACAGACCCAACCCTAGCACAGACCCAACCCCAGAGAACCAGGCCTTGGGAGCCTCTGAATCAGCCATGGCAGCAGTTTCTTCTGAAACTTAGCCCATGCATGGTGAGGGGGTCAAGTGGTTTGCCAGGGGGACACTATAGGGGTCTCTTTACTGGCACTGAGGTGGGACTCTTGTTTTGCTCATGCTTACATTCTGGTCACTGTCTTGGGTGACAGTCCCAGGTAGATGAGGAGCACAAGCACACCAGAGCTTGCAGCCACAGTGGAGCAGGACTCTATTCAAGCTCCCAAGGCAGAGAAGCAGGCCTGTGGTTTCTTGCAGACCAGAGCACTGTCCAGGAGAATGGTAAACATACCTCTCTTTAAATCATACCACCTTGGAAGAAGTAAGGACTTACGAATTCCTAGAAGCATCTCAGAGAACAGCTGCTAAAACAGCTTGAAGCTTGGGACAATGCACCTTCCACATTGGAAGCAGTACCACAATTTAACAGTTACAAATCAAGAAATAGGCTAGGAAAATGAGCAAACAGAACAAAATGCTGACTCTAGAAATGTTCTATGGTGATAAGAAAGATCAAAATACAGCCTCAGAAGTAGATAACAAAGTCAAAGCTAATACATTGAATGTTTCCAAGAAAAATATGAGTTTGTCTTAGGCCATAGAAGGGTTCAAAAAGGACTTTGAAAATAAAGTCAGAGAGGTAGAGGAACAAATGGAAACAGAAATAAGAGTGATGCAAGAAAATCATGACAAAAGTAAACAGCTTGCAAAGCCAAATTAGCCAAATGGAAAACGAGGTACAAAAACTCTCAGAAGAAAATTCCTTACAAATTAGGGTTGAGCAAATGGAAGCTAATGACTTTATGGGAAATCAAGAAACAATAAAACCAAACTAAAAGAATGAAAAGAAAATACCGGGCAATGTGAAAGATGTCCTTGGAAAAACAACTGATCTGGAACATAGATCCAGGAGAGATAATTTGAAAATCATCAGGCTACCTGAATGCCATGATCAAAAAAAGAGCCTAGGCTTCATCTTCCAATTGCCTTGATATTCTAGAATAAGAAGGTAAAATAGAAATCGAAAGATTTTACCTCCTGAAAGAGATCCCAAAATGAAAACTTCCAGGAATACGATAGCCAAATTCCAGAGCTCCCAGGTCAAGGAGAAAATATTGCAATCATCCAGATAGAAACAATTAAAATATTGTGGAGCCACAGTCAGAATAACACAAGATCCAGCAGGTTTTACATTAAAGGATCAAAGGCTTTGCAATAGTATATTCTGGAGCACAAAAGAACTGGGATTACAAACAATAATCACCTACCCAGGAAAACTGAGTATAATCTTTCTGGGAAAAATGGGAATTCAGTGAAAGAGAGGACTTTCAGGCATTCTTGATGAAAAGGCCTGAGCTGAATAGAAAATTTGACTTACAAATACAAGACCCTAGAGAAACATAAAAAGGTAAAGAGGAAAAAGAAATCATAAGGGGTATTAAAAGGTTAAACTGTTTACACTCCTACATGGGAAGATTATATTTGTAACTGATAAGAAGTCTCTCATTGTTAGGGTATCTGGATAGAGTATATTTAGACAGGGCACAGATGTGAGTTGAATATGAAGGGATGATATATTAATTTTATTTAATATATTAATTTTATGAAGGGATAATATATTAATTTTATTTAAAAATCAAATTAAGGGATGAGAGGAATGCACTGGGAGAAAGGGAAAGGAAAATGTGGAATGAGTTAAAGGAAGTCACATAAAGAAACTAAAAAAACTTATACAGTGGATGAAAAGATAGGGGAGGTGCTGGGGAGTAATTTAACCTTACTCTTATCAGAACTGGCTCAAAGAGGGAATACCATACACATTCAATTGGATAAAGTAATCTATCACAGCCTTCAGGAAAGTATGAGGGGAAGGGGATAGGGTGTTGTGAAATAAAGGAGGGAGGATTGGGGGATGGGGCAGTCAGAAGCAAAACACTTTTTAGGAAGGATAGGGTGAAAGAAGATAGAAAATAGAGTAAATGTCATGTGGAGGGAATATGATGGAGGACAATTCAGTTGACAACAGTAACTGTGAGAAAAAATTTAAACAAGTTTGTCTGACAGGCCTCAGTTTTCAAAAACATAGAGAAGTGAGTCAAATTTGCTAAAGTGGGAGCCATTTCCCAATTGATAGATGATCAAAAGTTATGCAGTTTTCAGATAACATAATCAAAGCATTCTATAGCCATATGATAAAAATGCTCTACCACACTATTGATTGGGGAGATTCAGGTCAAAACAATTCTGGGGTACTACCTCATACCTATTGGATTGGAAAATAGGACAGCAGAACAAAATGACAAACGTTGTACAGATTATGGGGAAAATGAGAAATTAATGTGTTCTAGGTAAAGTTGTAAACTTATTCATACTTTCTGTAGAGCAATTTGGAACTATGGCCAAAGGACTATAAAATCATGCATACTCTTTGACCTATTAATACCACTACTGGTTTGGTATCCAAAAACAGATAAAAAAGTTGAATTCAAAATTGGGAAGATGCTCATCAATTGTGGAATGCCTGAAGAAATTATTGGATGAGATTATGATGGAACACTATTGCTATAAGAAATGATGAGAAGGATGCTATCAGAAAAACCTGGAAAGACTTATATGAGCTGATGAAAAGTGAAGTTTACTGTATACAAAATAACAGCAATATTGTAAGATGATCTTCTGTGAATGACTTAGTTATTTTCAGTAATACAGTGATCTAAGACAACTGTGAAGGACTTAGGAAAAATGCAATCCATCTCCAGAGAAAGAACTGATGGTGTCTGAATACAGATTGAAGAATAATTTTTTACTTCCGTTTTCTAAAGTTTTTTTTTGTCTTGTTTTCTTTCATAGCCTGACTAATGTGGACTTTTTTTTTTTGCATGACTACACATGTATAACACATTGAATTGCTTGATTTCCTGAGGGTGGGATCGAGAGGGAGGAAGAGCATTTGGAACATAAAATTTTAAAAATTGATGTTAAAACTTGTTTTTACATGCAATTTGGGAAAAGTAAAATTCTAAATATAAAAACCAAACAACCCAACCTCTCCTCCATTGATTTTTATGCCATTGTACTTTGAGGATTCTTTATGTACTTTGCTGACCATTCTTCTTTCTCCTTAGCTAAATTTAGGAATATGAGACCCCCCAAAACTAGTGTCTTCATTGATATCTCATAGCCAGTATATGATATGAACCTACATTTCATGGTTCCTCTTCCAGCATTTTTTCCAGCTTGCTATTCAATCTTAGAAGTTATCTGAACTCCTGTTACACTGTTCTAGTGTGCTTCAATTGTATGATCAAGCAAGTAAGCACAATGCTTATCTGTGCCAACTGGGTAGCATAATGGATAGAGGCCTGTCCTGAAGTCAGGAGGATCTAAGTTTACATGCATCCTCAGAAATCTAATAGCTAGTTGAGTTTCAGTAAGAAACTGCCTCAGTTTTCTAAACAATAAAATGGGAATAATAATATCACTTGTTTTAGGTATGCATAGGACCTATATATCATCTATATATTACACATAATAGGTGATATATAAATGCTTATTCCCTTTCTCTTTCCCTACCTGATAGGGTTGCTGTGAGGAACATATGTGATGTTTTTAAAAATGCATAACACAATGTCTGGCACAGGGTAGGCAGCTAATAAATGCTTATTCCTTTCATGTTCCCTTCCCCCTTGTCTTTACTAATATGTGTTAATTTTCTCCCTTACTAGATTATAAACACTTTGATGGCAAGAATCATATCTTCTGGGGGAAGCTAGGTGGCGCAGTGGATAGAGCACCGGTCCTGGAATCAGGAGGACCTGAGTTCAAATCCAGCCTCAGACACTTAACACTTACTAGCTGTGTGAGCCTGGGCAAAGTCCCTTAACCCCAATTGCCTCACTAAAAAAACAAAACAAACAAAGAAAAAAGGATCATATCTTCTATTACTTTGTATTTCTTCCTCCATGGTTACAACTTCCCCTCCCTCTTGCTACTCTCCCCAGATCTTAGCACAGGACTATGCCCCTCACAGATGCTTCATGAATATTTTGTCAAATGTTAGAACAATTTCCTTTAATGAATAGACACAGTGATATTAAGGAATTAGTTTATTTAATTATTTTGCCAAATTCTTTTTTTTTTTTGGCTATGAGCAATCATTCTATTTTTCCCTTCCAAGTGTCTGTTTATTATTTCCCTTGTGTGAGATTTAAAATTGGATATTAGATCATAAATCTCCCCTACTTAACCTTTCCCTTAATTTATCTCCCAGACTAGTAAATGGAAGAAGCTTGTGGTTTTCTAGATAGACCTTTTTATTGTTATGGTAGTCACAAGGTGATGTTGATTAGAAGGATAGGAAAGTAGAAACACAATACAAATCGTCTTAAGTCTAAGCTTAGTCTATATTCCTTATAAAAACTCACCAAACCGAAAAGGCCACCTTTGGAGAGAGACCGTCCGTGCTGTGCCGTCAGGAGACCAGCCAAGCAGGCAAAAGCCCCACTTCCGTTCTCTCCACCCCGGAAGTCGAGTGCGCCGCAGGCAGTCTGACGTGCGCAGCCGGCGGACTGTACGTCTCCTCCCCAAAAGGGTGGTCCTTCAAAAACTGGCATCTTTCAGTTATCCTAACCGACTGTTAAAAACTTTCATATTTTTTTTACCACACTTGTTAGTCAGAGATGTGAGATGAGTTTTCTACCATAGCTAGCCAGGACCCTTTTGTTCCTCTGTGTATACATACTTGGGAATAATAGAAGGAATTTGATATAACTTCTTTACAATGCATTGGTAGTATAAAGAAGTATCCTTTTAGAATGAACTCCATGGGACATTCACATTGTTTTGTTACAATGTCCATTTAGTTTAAATAAATACTGTATATTGATAGTAATGTTAGTCTCTCTATAGTGAATTAACAGAAGCAAAGAAATAATTTTGGAGCTCCATAGAAAAAGCCTATTTCTCTTATTCTATACGTTCCTCCCTGTTTCTTTTTTTTCTTCTTATCTCCTTAGATGGGATTTAGAACCGCAAAGGACTTAATTCATAACCCTCATTTTGCAGATGATATATGGATAGGTAACTGATATAGAGCTATACATCCTGGATAATTAAATAAAGAGGGCCTTAGGAAGCATTGCTAACAATAAAGCTAGTGGAGGGGACAGAACTTCAGCTGAGCTACTTAAAATCCTAAAAGATAATACTGTTAAAGTGCTTCACTCGATGTGGCAGCAAATTTAGAAAATTCAACAGTGACCAATGGATTGGAAAAGATTAGTTTAAAACCCAGTCTTAAAGAATGGCAATGCCAAAGGACGTTCAAATTACCAAGCAATGGTACTGATTTTACATGTCAGAAAGGTTATGCTCAAGATTCTGCAAGCTAAGTTTCAACAATTACAGTTGTTGTTCATCCTTTGTTTTGGCAGAGGACCAATGATATCATGAGGGTGATATCTTGGCTTGCACATAAATTGGATTTAAGTGAGGCAGAGCTGTGTAAAAGTGTCATTCTCATCCATTTCCACAGAGTCATCAAAGTCCAGTAGCAAGACGAAAGTCAAGGCAATAGCCTAAGTTACAATGGATGACCTTGGCCTTTCTAAATTAAGGTCTTCCCCAGGCCTCAGTTTGTCTCAGACTTCAGCAATATGTGCAATGAGAATTAACAGAAGGAGGAGAGGACCTTTAAAGAGAAGGAGGAGCTAGAGACTATATTGCCAACATCCACTAGATTATAGAGAAGCAAAGGAGTTCCAAAAAATGTATTTCCTTATTGCCTACACTAAAGAATTTGACTTTGTGTTTCACAAAAAAATGTGGCCAGTTCTCAAAGAAATGGCAATGCAGATAATTTTCTTGTCTCCTGAGCAACCTGTATGCAGGACAAGAAGCAACTGTTAGAATTGAACATGGAACAACTGATTGGTTTAAGATTGGGAAAGAAGCATGACAAAGTAATAAAATGTCACCTTATTTATTTAACTTATATGCAAAGAACATCATGTGAGATGCGAGGCTGGATAAATCAAACGTCAGAATTTAGGTTGCCAAGAAAAAATATCAACAATTCTCAGACATGCAGATGGTACCACTCTGATGGCAGAAAGTGAAAAAGAATTAATAAACATCTTGAGGGTGAAAGAGTACAGTTAAGAAAAAAAGGAGGTTTGACGCCTAACCAAAAATGAAATAAAACAAAACAAAAATAAGTTTATGGCAACTAGTCTTTTTACTTACTGGGAAATACAGGGAGCAGAAATGGAAGAAGTGTCAGAATCTATATTCTTGGGCTCAAAGGTGATTGCAGACATGACTATACTTATGCAATTCAAAACAAAAATGAAAATAAAAACAAACAACAAATGTTTGTTCCTTGAAAGGAAAACAATGAGAGATCTTCAAAGCATACTAAAAACCAATGATATTACCTTGTTGACAAAGGTCAATATAGTCAAAACTAAGGTTGTTTTTTCCCCCAGTAATAATGTATGTCTATGAGAGCTGGAGTAAAAAGAATTGATACTTTTGGATTGTTGTGCAGGAGAAGACTTTTGAGATTCTCTTGAACACCAAGGAGGTTAAATCAGACGGTACTTAAAGAAATTAAATTGGGGCAGGTCACTTAACCCCAATTACCTCACAAAAAAAAAAAGAAAGAAAGAAAGAAAAGAAAAAGAAATGAACTCAGACAAATATTGAAGCTGGAGCTTAACTATTTTAGCCACTTAATGAATATGCAAGAATCAGTGGAAAAGTCCCTGAGGTTGGGGAATAGTGAATGCAAAGGGAGAAGGGGATGGCAAAAGATGATATGGATATATAGTGTCATGGAAATAATTAACATAAGCTTGGATAGACCTCAAGAGATAGTGAAGAATAAAAGGGTTTCATGTGCTATGGTTTATGGGGTTGCTAAAAATTGTACATGAATGAATGAATAGCACAATAACCTTTCTGTTGTTGTCCAGTAATTTTAGTCATGTTCAGGTCTTTGTGACACTATGCGGAAATTTTCTTGGCAAAGATACTGAAGTAGCTTGCCATTTCCTTCTTCAGCTTATTTTACAGATGAGGAACCAAGGCCAACAGGTTAAAGTGACTTGTCCTGGGTCAAATGGTTAGTAAGAGTCTGAGGCTGGATTTGAACTCATAAAGAGAAGTCTTCCAGATTCCAAGCCCAATGCTCTATCTACTGCACCACCTAGTTGCTCAGTGACATCTAATGTTATGCAAAAGCATAAATACATAACTGAGCTAGCATTTGGATCCAGGTCTTCTAACTTTGAATTTCTGAGTGTATATCTTTTTTTTTTCTATTTTGCTGTAGTCATTGATTTATAAGTTTAAATCATTTAAAAGTATAATTGATAGGTTACTGTGGGGATGGGCAGTCTAGGAGAGAGTAGTATCATCTGATGACTTGAAGTACACAGAAAAGCCCAGCTTCTCTCTTTTCTCTCTATCATCAATACCAACAGTACTCAATCACGTTCAGTTTTTTACAACAAATAACTGAAGAGAGTTGATCAGAGAAAATGTGCAGCTGCAAAACTTCCATTTTATTGAGTTTATTGTAACTATATCAACAAGTGACACGTGACATGGAATTTAACTTGTTTAATGCAAAATCAATCAATACAATTATTGAATCTCTCCTCTGAGGTATCATTAATTATAATGGTGTATTAATATGCATTATATATTTATATGGGATATTAAGCTTTAACTTGGAAGAAGAAAAAGTATTTGTGCTTAAATGTTTAGGACAGGGTAGTTTTTATTTTGGGAGATAGCATTGACTTAGAGGTTGGTGGCTGAATATATCAATTATGCAGACCTAAAAATGTTAGAAATATTTCAAATGCACTAAACTTTTAAAATAACTACATTATTTTTCTTTAACTAGGCATCTAGGTGACCAATAAATTAAGCACTGGCCTCGGAGTCAGGAGGACCTAAGTTCAAATCCAGTCTCAAAAATTTACAAGCTGTGTGACCCGAGGCAAGTCACTTAACCCTATTGCCTTAGTTTCTTCATCTGTAAAAAAATGAGCTAGAGAGGGAAATGGCAAACCATTCTAGTATTTTAGCCCCAAAACTCTAAATGATGTCAAGAGTTGGAAATAACTGAAGCAACTTAATAACAACAAACATTATTGTAGTGCTACCTGACCTGTATTGATATGTTCACAAAGATCTCTTGCCCATGAATCTTTGCTGTTTTGTGCCCAATTATAGTGCAATGGATAATGTAATTTTTAAAAAAATCAAATGCATAACTTTTGCCTCTTTACTAGCAAACTTTAAGTACTGATCCTAAATAATGTTATATTCTATTTAATTCTCAGTGAAATGGATTGAAAAAAAGAATGACCAAACAAAACAAAGTCAAGAGAAAAATGCTCTCAATGATCCTTAATACTATATTCCTGTTATATTTATCGTGTTAAACTCAAATTCTATCTTCACATTAAAAAGATATATAGCTGACTTTGATCATCAACTAGGAAAATGGAACACTAGGGATACGTTATACTAAAGAATAGTTGAATGAGAAATTTCCCTCCTAAGAAATTTGCATCTTAAAATAATCCAGAGCTAAACCATTTTGGAAACCCTGCTGGCATTTTTATAGCCAAAAAGATAAATCTAATTCTTCAAATTAAAAAAATAGTAACCTAATATTTAGTGTTTGACATCTTATTGTAGGGAATTAAAGTCTCTCTTCTGCAAAATGGCTCCTAAGGTAAATTATTTAGTTATAATAGATATTATTGCAGTCATTTTAAAAAAGAGAATGCATTTAACAAGGTGCCTAGGTAATATTATAGGAAGGGTGAAAAAGAATATCATTTACCACATATTTTCCCAGCATGTCCTTTAATACCCTTTAAGAGATTATTAGTTTTGAATTTTCTATTCTTTATTTCCTTCCACTTCAAAATTGTGCCAAACATAAGACAAGTATATAAATGTGACATTAACTCATCTATAGTTTTAAAATCCTAAGTTTAAGATATGTTCTTCTAGAGTCATCTTCTATTATGTTGTATGCTTGGATGGATAGGGGGAACCCAAAAGGGTTTTTTGAGATCTTGAAGTGAATGATACCCTGGTAATTTCAGCATCAAGAATGGTAAAACAATGTTTGCAAAAGGGCAGAGTTAATGGATGTATCATTGTACCACCAGAGTGGTCAACATTAATGAATCATTGGCCTCTGAAAGCAAATATAGAAACAAAAGTCTAGGAAACTTTAGGTCTAAAAATGATAACAGAAGAGCTAAATACACAATAAGATATTAACACATTAAAACCAAAAGGCTAATGGGAAAAATAAATTCATAATGATTTAAGCAAAAAGAAAGAAACAATGCATGTATGAGTATCTATTTTGTCAGGTGTGCTATGAAGAGTTGGGGTCAGAAATACAAACAATAAAATACTTATTCTCTAGGAATTTGTACTCTAATAGGAAAGACAACAGCTATATATGAGTATATACATAATAAATAGAAATTGAAAGCAAATAAATGCAAAGTAATTAAATATAAGATAGTATAAATTTGAGGGCACTAACAATTGAGATGATTAGAAAAGTCTTAAAAACAGACATAATAGTGATAGGATCATTTGGATACTAGGAGCAAGGGTTATATTTTGGGTGTGGATTGTCAACAGACAATCACAATTTTACAAAGATGATGTAAAAACCAGGTTTATTACCAAAGAAATGAACATACATGGAAACCCAGTGGACCTGAAGTTTTGTGCAGAAGTTTACAATTTTATAATATCAGGACAAAGGGAGGAGGAGATACCAGGAAGGGGTGTGTAACATGGGAGAGGGAACAGTGCATGAATCAAAGTATAGGACACCAAAACCACTCCCCAGGGTGAGGAGTGTGATGACAAAGCCCCATTGTTTTCCCTTGGGAACTGCTGAACTATGTGAGGAGAAAGCAAGGAAAGCCTCCTACATGGTACTTCTTATATGGTGAATTTAAGTGAGGACATAAATCAGTATCACATAGTATGGGCACGCATGGAAGAGATATGATTTACATCATTGGAAAAAGCTCTTGAATCATTGAAATAACATCAATTTTAATATTTTTCTTCCTAAACTCTTCATTTAACCTTGACTCATTCAAAGGTGGATTGATTTTATACATGAATCTGCCACGAAACACTTATTGTTTTAACTTTCTTGATCATCAAGATTCCTGAAGAGTTGTTTCAACAATCTTCTACAATTCTAAAACTTTAAATAAAAGGAATTATCAAATAGATTTATCATAATTAAAGCTGAATCCACAAGATAGAATACAGAACCCTGCCATACCTATACATTTCCAGACACATACACACATACACACACACACACACACACACACGAGGTTAAAATGTTATAAATAAAATTCAGATAACTGTAGCAACATTAGAAAAAAACATAATTCCATAAAAACAAATTACAATATTATAATAGATGATAAAAGAGACTTTTATAATACTCATTTTACTAAGAACCTACCCCCCCCCAAATCCTACAAAACATAGGAATAAAAGGGACATCAAAATATATTAAAGATATTAGAAACTGAAACAGTATTTCCAATGGGAAAACACTAAATTTCATAAGAAATACAGTAGTAAAGCCACAATTCCTTCTTTTATCCTTTTTTGATCATAGTTTTAAAATGGTTATCAGTAAGATGAGAAAAAGACATTAAAGTCATAAACTCACAGAAAAAGGAAAGAAACTTTCCCTAGAATCAGATGCTGATGACATAATGATTTACTTAAAATATCTCCTGGTCTCCAGAGAATCAGTCAAGAACATAATCAAGGCAATAGCTTCAGTAAATACCAGGATACAAAAATAAATCCATAAAAATCAACAGCATTTTATATATAGCAATAAGAAAATACAACAGGGAATAATAGGAAGGTAAGTCCCATTTCAAATTACAAATGCATATAATATGCAGGGGTTAAACTTACATTGCTATATTATATTCCTATTTATAATGTTTTGTTTTCCTAGACAGATGGGCTAATATCTCACTGGACAGCAATGGCAAAATATAAAAAAAATTATGTGTATGACAGTGAGTTTTATGTTTTGACCAGGACTTAAAATTTCTAGGAACTGCATACACACATACACACGTATATTTGTATATATGTGTATATATATGTGTGTGTGTGTGTACACACAGATATATATGTGTGTGTACATATATATACTCACATACACACTTGTATATGCATATATATGTATGTACATGTGTATATGCATACATACCTGTGCATTCAAGTATATATGTATGTCTACATGCATATGTATATATGTATGGATACGTGGTTGTGTCTGTATATACTGTGAGATTTAAAATTGGATATTAGATCATAAATCTCCCCTACTTAACCCTTCCCTTAACTCATCTCCCAGACTAGTAAATGGAAGAAGCTTCTGGTTTTCTAGATAGAGCCTTTATTGTATATAAGGTGTTGTTGATTAGAAGGATAGGAAAACAGAAATACAGTACAAATCGTCTTAAATCTAGGCTTAGTCTATATTCCTTATAAAAACTCACCAAACCGATTTAGGCCACCTTTGGAGTGAGTCAGACCGTCTGTGCCGCGCCGCCCGGCGTCCCGCCAAGCCGGCAAAAAAAGGCTACTCTCCTTCTCTCCACCCCGGAAGTCCCAAAAAACCCGGCAGGCAGTCTGACATGCGCAGCAGGCGCACTGTACCTGGCAGGCAGTCTGACATGCGCAGCAGGCGGACTACCCGGCAGGCAGTCTGACATGCGCAGCAGGCAGACTGTTCATCTCCTCCCCAAAAGGGTGGTCCTTGAAAAACTGGCGTCTTTCAGTTATCCTAACCGACTGTTAAAAACTTTCATATTTTACCACATTTCCCCCCTTTGCTTCCTCAAGAAACGGAATGTTTCCTTGATGGAACAGTAAAAAGAACATAATAACTTTTGCTGACTAATAATATGCGAACAACAATACAGAAAAGGAAGAGAGGAAAGTTTTTGTCCAGAGGGGCGATTTTTTTTTTTTTTCCTCATGAACCGACGCTTTGACATTAGTCTTGCAAAGGGAGAGCCTCTGCAGAGAGTACATGTTACAGATAGTATATAACAGAAAGGAGATAGTAAAAGCTAATAAAGCAAAACAGTTCATATAAAGTCTCTGAGTTCTCTTGTCTTCTTGAAGTGGTAAGATGTCATCAGGAGGAAACTGGATTCTGGTCTGGAAAACTGGATTCTGGACTCTGGTCTGGAAAGCTGGATTATCTTCTTTAACTGTTTGAATTGCTGTATTTTTAAAACCTTAGCATAGCATTGTCAATGATCAAATTAATAAATTCCATTACATTCCCTCCTTTATATGGTTAGACTTGTAATAGAGGGTTGAGGTAGTTATGCAATGTGTAACACTTTTTACCACCATGTGTCTGGATCAAAGCCAAATTTAGTATGTGTTCATGACACCTGAAAATGTTATGGAAAGGTTATCATACCATATCTCATGGTTCTGAGACAGCCAGTGATTGTGCTAGGCCACAGGTGAATTCAACTGAGATAAAAAGATAAATAAGTTCAGTTAAATTAGGTTAAATTAGGAGGGAGAGAGGATGAATACTGGACTGTGCCTAGTAATTGTGCTCTACATAGTCACCATCATAAGCAAACCATGGACTTACGTATACCTGTCTCTCCTTTTGTTGCACATATATTCTCTCCAGGGCCTGCATCAGAGTTCACAGCAAGTTAGTCTCTGAAATGATAAGTTTCCATATTTCTGAAATCTCATTAATTTCACCAAAGACAATATGATGGTAAAAATGTGTGCTATGCTGCATAACTGAGAATATATTAGTGATATATACAATAATTCCAAACCATACCCAGAGTATAATGACATATAAATAATAAACGAATGTAAATAGCTGATTATATTAGACATTGTTACATAATCTTCTTTTAGACATTATTACATAATCTTCTTTTAGCAATTAGACCACATCATCTTATACATGAATTCTCTAGTATAACAGTAGCAGATACTTAAAGTGGTGATTAATTCATCAAAAAGAAATAAGACTTCAATAAGCAAGATTCAATATTCAATAGCATATACTTAAAATGCCTTTGAAAAGTCACTTAGTTTACAAAATCGGGTTTTTAAAGAAAAGCAAAAGAAACAAAAGTAAAAAAAAAAAACAAAGCAAAACCAAAAACCAAAAATAAAAGGCAAAAGATTCGCTAAGCACCCTTTTGTGCTCTTAAAGAATTTAAAGGTGTGGTGAATTCCAGGTCTTTTCAGTGCCTTTCAAAAGTCAAAACAAAACAAAAAGCAAAAAGGATAAAATAAAAAAAAAAATAGGTATAGGGTAGGGAAAAGGGTGGGAGAAATTGAGGTGGGCCAGAAAACTAGGCCATGTGCTTCAGTGCTTTTGCCTGTGGAAGGAAATGCTTGTTAAATTTTAAGGTATTTAAGCTGCTAGAGTTTGGGGTATGCCACATTGTTTTAACTGGTTCCCCAATTCTCTGCATGCCAAAGTGGCAGGGGTTTCTGAATTGTCATTGATCTTTCTAATGCTGTCATAATGTTCTTTATGGTAGAAAATGTGGAGTTCTCTAGCATCAGTTTTGTCTGTGCCACTGATTTTCAATAAAGGCTGATTTAATTGATGAACCACAACATTCAGCTGATGCTGCTTAGCAAATGCTACAATTGAATCATTTCCTCCCCACTTTCCAAATTTCTTTAATTCATCAACATATTCTTCAAAAGGGGAGTCATTTACTATAAAAGACTCAAACTCTTGTCTATGGTTAATCATATAAGAAGCAGCTTCTTGTCTGTGTCTGAGATGATTTCTACAGTGACCTTCTAGCTGGTCTGCTAAAGCCCTAAAAAGGCAATTTCCGTCTCCTGATACTTTACGAAGACTGAGTCCCAAAGCATTTAACTGATCAGTGGGATTATTAAATGGGAACTGCCTTTTTCCTCTGAACTCTCTTTGCTCTTTAACAGTTGCTATCTTTAGGGTTTTTACCTCTTTAGCGTCTACCTCAGGTCTATCTGAAATCTCTTCACCTATGAATGGTGCAGGCTTTATATGAGAGCAATGAATCCATGAGTCTTTTTCACCAATTTTAATGGCAGTAGGAGTTGTCAATAATACCTGAAAAGGTCCTTCCCAGGCAGGTTGAGTTCCACTGGTTTTCTGAAAATTCTTTACATATATTTTATCTCCTGGGTTGAAGTTATGCAATGAAAAGTCTAATGGTCCTGCCTGGACCACAGCTCCTGCCTCATGGAGTTCACGTAGCCTGGTCTGTAATTCCTGTATATAGGAAGCAACAGAAGTATCACCTCCCACCAGTGATGTATAAACTGGGGAAAAAGTTTTAGCTTGGATAGGAGGGTGACCAAAAAGCATTTCATAAGGAGATATATGAAGTTCTCCTCTTGGTCTACTTCGTAGATAGAATAATGCCAATGGTAGAACATCAGGCCATTTCAAATGGGTTTCAGTACATAATTTGCCAATCATACTCTTAAGCTCTTTATTCATACGTTCGACTTGGCCTGAACTTTGTGGATGGTAGGGCGTGTGGAATTTTGGAGTCACTCCCAAGAAAGAATAGATTTGGGATAAAATCGAATCAGTGAAATGTGTGCCTTTGTCAGAATCGATGCGGGCTGGTGGGCCAAAACGAGGTACTATCTCTTTAAGAAGAATTTTGGCAACAAAGGCAGCTGTGGCTCGGGGGCTGGGAAAGGCCTCCACCCACCGAGTGAGCTGATCAACTATAACAAGGCAAAATTTATAATGTCCTGCTTTTGGCATAGTAATATAATCAATTTGTAAGTGCTCAAAAGGTGTATATGCTAGAGGACGCCCTCCATAAGCTTTGGCCTTAAAAGCATACTGATTATAAGACTGACATGTGGAGCAGCCCGAGCAGATTCGAGATGCTGTATTAGTCACACCTGGTGCTATCCAGGTTCTCTTAATAGAGTCTACAATGCCTTGTGTACCAAAATGGCCTTTTCTGTGAACAGAGAGGCATACCTGGTGGTAGAATTTCCGGGGAAGAAATGGCTTACCTTCCGGAGACACCCAGATGCCATTGATCTGTTTCGCCTTAAATTTCTTTTTCCACTTTTCTACTTCAGAATCGTCATAGGTTAGGTTGGAAGGAATATCCTCAGAAGGTGAAAGGTTAAATACATGTTCAGGAGCTTCTAATGCAGCTAGCTTGGCTGCAGAATCGGCTCGTGCATTTCCCTTTGAAACAGGATCACTATTCCCTGTGTGGGCAGGGCAATGTACAACGGCTAGGGAAGAAGGCAGTTTTAGGGCATCTAAGAGGTCCTTGATAAGGTCCCCATTGGCAATAGCCTTGCCCGAGGATGTTAGAAAGCCTCGTTGACGCCAAATCATACCAATAAAGTGGCATATGCCAAAGCCATATTTCGAGTCAGTAAAAATGGTGGCACTCTTATCTTTAGCTATATTACAGGCCTGTGTAAGAGCCACAAGTTCAGCAGCCTGTGCACTAAAATGGGAAGGCAGAGAAGCTGCCCAGAGGGTGTCATAATCAGAAACTACAGCAGCTCCAGTAAAACGGGTTCCCTCTCTCATAAATGAGGAACCATCTGTATAGAGGACAAGATCAGGATTTTCTAAAGGTGTATCAAAAAGATCATCACGGGGTTTTTCAGCCATATCAACTAAAGAAGCACAGTCATGCAACGGTTCCCCCGAGAATGGTAAATTAGGGAGTAGTGTTGCTGGATTAAGAACTGTGCAGCGTTTTAAAGTGATATTCTCATTACCTAACAGGGTTATTTCATACTTAGCCAGCCTTTGATCTGAAAAGGCTTGTGTCCTGTGACGTAGTAAGAGAGCCTCCACTTCGTGAGGGCATTGCACAGTTAGAGGGTTACCTAGGACCAAATCAGAGGCTTTTTCTACCAAAAGCGCTGTGGCCGCCACTGCTCTAAGGCAAGGTGGCGCTCCAGCCGCTACAGGGTCCAGCTGAATTGAATAGTAGGCTATAGGACGTTGGTTAGGCCCCAGTGACTGAGTCAGGACTCCAGAAGCCACCCCCCTTTGTTCATGCACAAAGAGAGTGAAAGGCTTACTATAATCTGGCAGTCCTAGGGCAGGTGCTGATAACAAGGCCCGTTTTAATTCTTTTATGGCTGAGAGATGCTGGGGATCCAACTGTAAACTGTCTGGAACAGAACTTTTTGTAAGAGCTATGAGGGGTTTAGTAATTTCACCAAAAGAGGGTATCCATTGTCTACAGTACCCAGCTGCTCCCAGAATGGCTCTCAACTGCCTCTTAGTAGTGGGGGCAGAGAGTTGTTGAATGGCCTGGACTCTTTTAGAAGAGACAGAGCGAGTTCCAGCAGCCAAAATAAATCCTAAATATTCTACCTGGGGCAAACACCATTGTACCTTTGTCTTGGAAACCTTGTGTCCTCTCTTGTGCAGCTCCAGCAGTAAGTGACGGCTATCTTCCTGACAAATTTCAGCATTAGGAGAGGCCAAAAGTAAGTCATCAACATACTGTACTAGTATGGAGCCCTTAAAGGTAATAGAGGCCAGATCCTGCTGTAAAATTTGGGAAAATAATGTGGGACTGTCTACAAATCCCTGTGGGAGTCTAGTCCAGGTCCACTGTCTATTTTTCCAGGTAAAAGCAAATAAATATTGGAAGTCCTCATGTACTGGTATGGAGAAAAAGGCAGAGCAAAGGTCTACCACTGTGAAACATGTAGATTCATAGGGAATCGATGAAATTATCGTAGCCGGGTTTGGAACTATGGAATGTCTAGGAATAACATAATTATTAATCGCTCTAAGATCTTGCACAAAACGATAAACAGGTTTACCATCTGGCCCAGGCTTGGGTTTTTTAACTGGCAAAATGGGAGTATTGCATGGAGAGTGATGACATGGAATAATAATACCCTGGCTTTTCAAAGCCTCAATTATAGGGGTGATCCCTTCTATTGCTTCCCTAGACAATGGATACTGTGGAATGGAGGGGGGTGGTCCCCCCTTAACTTTAAAGGTAACAGGCATGGCAGACTTAAGGAGCCCCACCTCATTAGGGGATGAGGCCCATAAAGACTCAGGAATGTCAGAGGGGATTTTGGATACCTCCCCTGCTGTTCCTTGAGCTTCTGTAAGTAAAATTGGTAATAAATGAACAGTATCCTCTGGCAATTGTAAGGAGACAGCCCCATCTGGAGCACAAGATATGGTTGCTCTAAGCTTGCAAAGGAGATCACGACCTAATAAATTTACAGGGGCATCAGGCATGAGTAAAAATGAATGTTCCACTGTTAAGGGCCCCATAGATACCATGCGAGGATTCAATTTTGCCACTCTCTGGCTCTTTCCTGAGACTCCCACTACATTCAAAAATCCTACAGGTCTACACCCAGCATCTGGTTTGCTTACTAATACTGATTTAGAGGCTCCTGTGTCTAGCAGACAATCATAATAAGTCTCCCCCACTTTTAAGGTGACATGTGGTTCATTACTCTGGGGAGGTGAATGGACTGGCACAAGTGCATTCAAAAAATCCGGATCTGGGAATATATGGCTTTCATTATCTATGTTCCATTCCTCCCCAAGACACCATCATTCCTGTGTCCTCTTCTGAGGGGGGTCTTGGTTACCATTATTCTGGTACTGCCTTTCTGTATTCCTCCAAAAAGATCTATTTCTATTTTGATTTCGCCTGTAATTAGAATTAGAATTTCTTCTCCAAGTCCTACACTCTCTCAATTCATGCCCCTCCTTACGACAGTAACAACACACCTTAGTGTCCTTGTTCCAGTGTCCACATGGCTGACTAGGAATCGCTGGTGCCAGAATGCTCTGTTTAGGGTGATCTGGATCTTCCTCACGTGAGTCAAAGACATAATTTGCAAGTTCCTTAATTCTATCTACTGAGAGATTTCTCCAGTCTGGACATTGTTTCAGAAAGTATCTGCGTATTTCTGGCAGTGAATTATAAACAAATGTGTTGAGAATGATACAGGAATCTCTTAAATCTACTGGATCCAATCTGGTGTACTGTCTAGCGGCCTCACAAAGTCTATCATAAAATCTGTTTGGTCTTTCATTAGCCTCCTGAGGTAGGCTTAAAAATTTCTGCCAGTTTTCCGGTTTTCTAGAGCAAGATTCCATTCCCTTCAGAAGTGTTTCTCTAGCATCTTTTAATCTTTGGAAATCCCTATCATCATTATAATTCCACTCTGGATCCTTTAGAGGCCATTCCACATCGGCCTTACCTTTCGCAACAAGGGCATTTCCTGCTGAGATAATATCTGTAATCTCAGTTGGGGACAGTAAAGTTTCCAAAAGGCAAGTAACATCAGCCCAACTGGGTTGATATGCATTAAATATAGTCCTTAACTGTGAAATTACAGTGTTTGGATTTTTCTCAAAACTAGGGATGATTGATTTCCATGCGCTCAAGTCACTTGGTCTAAAGGGGCTATATTTTCTGACTTGAATTGGCACTCCCTTCTTACTATGTTCTATAGCTTCCTGCAGAGGGAGTAGTTTCTGCTGATCTGATTCTGAACTTGGATCATCTCTAGTAGAAACAGCCATTTTGAGGTCTCTCTCCATATGTGAGAGTTTCCCCCACATCATAACAATGATAATAACAAAAACAATGATAATAACAAAAACAAAAAAAAAACAACAAAAAAAAATAAAATCCTTAGTCGTATGAACTATGGATGTGGTATTAAAAGGTATTTCAATTGCAGGCATAAAATTTCTACTTATATTAAACGTATTTTCCCAAAGATTCTCACGTATACTATTATACAAAAAACCTTTTGCTGCCTGAATGAGGAAAAAACCAATAATGTTATGAAGGACCATTGAGTAAACTATTCCTCTAAGTCGGGATGTTATGCTGTCCCAATACATTCCGATGAGAAAAATCAAAGGGATGGTAGATCCTTAAGATCCCTTCGTGGTTGCCAAACTGTGAGATTTAAAATTGGATATTAGATCATAAATCTCCCCTACTTAACCCTTCCCTTAACTCATCTCCCAGACTAGTAAATGGAAGAAGCTTCTGGTTTTCTAGATAGAGCCTTTATTGTATATAAGGTGTTGTTGATTAGAAGGATAGGAAAACAGAAATACAGTACAAATCGTCTTAAATCTAGGCTTAGTCTATATTCCTTATAAAAACTCACCAAACCGATTTAGGCCACCTTTGGAGTGAGTCAGACCGTCTGTGCCGCGCCGCCCGGCGTCCCGCCAAGCCGGCAAAAAAAGGCTACTCTCCTTCTCTCCACCCCGGAAGTCCCAAAAAACCCGGCAGGCAGTCTGACATGCGCAGCAGGCGCACTGTACCTGGCAGGCAGTCTGACATGCGCAGCAGGCGGACTACCCGGCAGGCAGTCTGACATGCGCAGCAGGCAGACTGTTCATCTCCTCCCCAAAAGGGTGGTCCTTGAAAAACTGGCGTCTTTCAGTTATCCTAACCGACTGTTAAAAACTTTCATATTTTACCACAATACATACATATACATATTTGCATTTCTTTTATATATTTATATATGCACATACACATATGTATATATGTGTGTGTGTATCTATGTGTATGTACTGGACTGGGAATGTGATTTCTAGAGGATAATCTGAAGGATGCAGTTCAAAGGAAGAAAGAAGCAGAGGAAATGACAAGATGGTTTTGTTAATATCAAGATTAGAATTTGAACCACTTTTTCCCTGAATCTACATCCAATAGTCTATTCATTACAAATGGATAGGTGGGTACAGTAAATATAGTACTAGGCCTAGAGTAAGAAATAATGAAGTTCAAATCTCACCCAAGACACTTACTAGTTATGTGACCTTGGACAAGTCACCTAACCACTATTTTCCTCAATTTACTAATCTCTAAAATAGATATAATAATCGAATCTATCTCATAGGGTTATTGGGATCAAATGAGAAAATATTTGTAAAGCATTTATCACAATGCCTAAAAAATGGCAGGTGCTTAATAAATGCTAGCTATTAATGATGCTGATTGCTATTATTAAAATACTACATTATTGAATTAGATGGCTACTTCAATTAATGATTACTATAATGCTAGAGCACTTGAATGGGCACTTCCTTTATTGTGACAAATAGTAACTCCTTCCCCCATGCTTTTTCTTCACATGAAATTTTTGTTAATGAAGTTCTTCCATAAAAATTCCACTTAATTTTGTGGTGGCTTTTCTCTAAGCTGTTATTGCTTTTACATTTTGTATATATGCCAGTGGGATTACTTTTGCTCTTTCCTATGCATCATACTTGCTAGGGGACCAGATTTTATCATTTTAAAGTAATATATTGCCTTAGTTATATTCCTTTTGCCATTTCTTGAGTATGGGGTGTCATTGAAGTTATCTCTAACTTGCTTATACCTATAGCCTTCCCCTAAAGGTTATCCTTTGCAAAACATCCAATAATGCTTTTTGCCACACTTCAATTTGCTTTATTCCTAAGGCAAATAATTGGAGCAAAAAAATAAAAATAAAAACCTTTCCAATGATAGTTTTTCTTCTTTTCTTTTAATTTTATTGTAACAAAAGCAAAAATTTTGCAGGTTTTGTTTCTCCAATTGATGTATTGAGTTTCATTTATTAATGAATTATATCCCACACAGCCCAAGAACAGTGCATCAGTCTTTTTTTTTTCTTTTTTAAGAGCAGTTAGCAAGTATATTTGGTGAAAGCAGAGAGCAGGTAGGCCAAAGAGGACATGTCGGGGTTAGAAGGAAGGATGTTGGTAACCCTGACAATGTAGTTAGTTGTTTCAGCAGTGAGAGGATCATTTTCACACTGAGAAAGTAAGGGGATTCTTTGTGGAAAGTGGACTTTTGTTCTCAGCCATTCAGCCCCATCCAGACTAGCTTTTTCTTCATAGTTGATACAATTGTTGCTGTACTCATACCCTGCCACCAACACTTCCATTTCATCCTCTGTCATCTTCTCACCCAGAATGATGAGGACATGACATATTTCAGCCCCTCCATGACTGTGTGGTTCCCTTCCTTATCTTTTTCTCATGTATCTATCTATCTATCTATCTATCTATCTATCTATCTATCTATCTACTTATTCCTTCCTTCCTTCCTTCCTTTCTTTTCTTTCTGGTGGGGCATTGAGATTTGCCCAGGGTCACACAGCTACTAAGTGTCAAGTGTCTGAGGCTGGATTTGAACTCAGGTCCTCCTGAATCCAGGGCTGCTGCTTTATCCACCTCACCACCTAGCTGCTCCTCCCTTTCTTATCAAACACCAGAAGCCCCTTTATGTAGTCTTCATATGTGCCCTGGTTCTTATTCTTTGCTACAGTCTGCAGCATTGGCAGAAAATGTTCAAAGTCCAGGACCTTAACATTCATCTCGTCACTCTTGGGATGCCCTAAGACCTTGAGCACCTCAGCATTGGTGGGGTTCTGGCCCAGGGTCTGGATCATATCCCCACACTGGCTGTATAAGATTTTTCCATCTCCTGTGTGGTCAAACAGCTGGAAGGACTCCTTGAACTCAGCAGTCTCATCCTCTCTGAAGTCACACATCTTGCCTGCAGCTCAGCCTCTGCTGCCATCTCTGCTTGTGCATCAGTCTTAATAAAATGTTCTTTGTTAAGGCATTTTGTTTGTTTGCTAAATGAATATTTGCACTACTTGATGATTTCTTGCCAGTTAAAGAGAGCTATACAACAACTGATCCAAAACTGGATCATGAGGAAATTTGCTTTTAATGATGATCTTCATTAATCATTTAGTTATTCAGCTACTAAAATGGGGGGGGGTGTTGTCATTTCTTTCTCCAGCGCCTATATTTTTTTCTTTTTTTTCCAGGGCAATGAGGGTTAAGTGACTTGACCAGGGTCACACAGCTAGTAAGTGTCAAGTGTTTGAAGCCAGATTTGAACTCAGGTCTTCCTGAATCCAGGGCCAGTGCTTTATGCACTGTGCCACCTAGCTGCCCCTCTCCAGTGCCTTTAGGCAGAAAGGGAGAGATGAAGGGTTAATAGATACCTGACCATCCTCAAGAATTCTTGATCAGTATGATTTTTATACACTCAACAGTTATATTCCTTGCTCCACCTTTATCTAATTGGACTTGTGGATGAAGGTAGCATCTACAGTGGAACCTGGTCCATCTAAATGCCAGCCACAGCCAATTACCCTTACTGACTCTGTTTCTCTGGAATCCAGATTCTCTTCTTGCTCCAGCTAGTTGAGCGCAGAGTATTCCATTGAAATACAACTGAATCTCCTTTATAGCCTCTCTGCTCC
Organism: Dromiciops gliroides; assembly: GCF_019393635.1. Lineage (NCBI taxonomy): Eukaryota > Metazoa > Chordata > Mammalia > Microbiotheria > Microbiotheriidae > Dromiciops > Dromiciops gliroides. The sequence continues at coordinate 285,205,825 of NC_057863.1, forward strand.
CCACCCAATGAGTAAGTTTATACTATCCCTCTTGACATTCTCTCATTCTCTCTGGAGATAAGAGGAAACAACATTTTTGTTTGTTTGTTTGGATTTATGTCTCCGAGAAACTCACAAAGCCAAGCACTAAGAATCCTCTCTCTGACCATAGAATTGGTCTCACAAAACCTCATTTTATATTTGCTTGTGTATATGCCTTTTCTTCTCTGCTAGATTATAACTTTCAAGAGGGCAGAGACTGCATTCCAATAAAACAGTGACAACTCTTAGAACAGTGCCGTGTATCATTAATGTATATGAAATTTTATTACATAGTATTAAACACTTATTTATACTTTTTGAAAATGAAATTCCTCAAGTAAAAATTATGTTTTAAGCAACGTAAAAGCAAACTTTACCTTTCTAAGGATATTGAAACTGCAGTAGTAGAGATTTGGTATTATTACAGAAACATTAACTAGCCAAAGCCTGACATGGCAAAGGATGTAGATTAAGGACTATCAAATAATTCTTTAGAAACAAGCACTTAATTAAATTGCAGATAGAACAGAGAACAGAATCTTAAGGGGTTATCAATAAGTCAGTACAAATGTTTTCTCCAGTACAAAATCATCATATAACAAACATCATTAGATGTAAATAATGCCTGCTGGTGTTTATTATAAAAAGCAGCCGCCTATTATGTTGGTACAAAATTCTTTGGCTGCCACTTCTTCTTTGGCTTCCCAAAGCCAACTGGAAATTAATCACTTCTATTACAATATAATTATAACAAACTTCTATTTTCTCTGGTTAATGAGCTATTTCATTAATGATCAAATCTAGTTTGCATAGTGATGTGCTAATCTTTGAAAAAGTGTGTCTCCATCATACTATGGAATGATTATTTAGTTACATCTGAGTTTGGATCACAAGACTTCTTGTGAGGGCTTTTGTTCTCACTATAACCTTGCACAGATTATCTTTAATAGGGGAAAAGCCCTATGTCATTTGGCTAGAGTCTTCATTCACCAACCTCATAAAATATTTCATTGGTACATCCCAGAAATTTAACATTAACTGATTTCTTTTAAGTCCATAAAAATGAAGTTCTTACTAGGCACTACTTCAAAAAAATGCCTTACTAGAAATTCTAGGTTCAGAAGATAAAAACATGTATGCTTTCCCCCCCCCATTCAGGTCATCTTGAAGCTAGCTGAATTGTGAGTTTTCTCATTTGTCCACCGAGTGTGAACAAGATCCACTGAATTTCAATGTTTTTCATTTGTAACTATTACTAGCATTGTATCTGGGGCCCCCTTCACATGTAGACCCTTAGAATGTTGCTCAGAATGAGAGATAATTTGGGGATTACCATCCACCAAAATGCAAAACTCGTTAACCCCCCATTGATGTGTTTACTGTTACTAAACCAAGTGGAGGACACACTATCTCAAAGTAAAATACACATAAACAGTATAGCAAAAAGTCACAAAAAAGACACTTATCCCTGCATTTCCACACAGAGTTGTAGTCTTCTTCAACTTTCTACTCCACCATTAGAAGAAAGGATACAAAAACAAACTATATATGAGAATTGAATATGTGGTACATAATCAGGAATCTGTGTAGTCATGGAACACACTTGAAAGAGGCTTCTATAGTAAAAACACATTGGATAGCCATAAATATGAAAGTATAAAGATATTCCTGAAGCAATTCACACTTCTGATACTGTAAAGCTGCCAATAGCTTCACTAGTGATACTATATTGTTGTGGTTAGCAGGGCATCTCTTAGCCATTGTATCCTACTCTACACCTGGTGTCAACTCTTCTGAGCTAGTTGCTTCTTTCCTCTGGGGTCATCTGAAGCTCTTCCATTGGATATGGATTCTTTCTGATAGGGGGAGAATGCTGCCAGCACTTTAGCTTATAGCCCTAGGGGCTATCAGAATTGTTCTGTGATGTACATACCAGCTAGCCTAAAGAATCCCTTAGACATTTTTGTGTTTGTCTTTAGAACTTCCATTTGTTGACATTCATATTCTCTTTATCAGATTTATGAGTTAAGGTTCAAAGCTCCTCTTTAGTTTCTCCTATTCCCTTAGGCTGCTACTCTGAGACTCCTTCGAATCATCCTGAGCACTTCACTAAAACTGGAGAGGAGCTAAGGGGATGAAATACTTTTCAAATTCCATAATGTTGCTCATTGGTATGCAAATAAACTATGAAGTCAGATTTAAAAGGGCTATTTGGAGCCAGGGAAATTGATTGCCTTTGCCTTATTCCCTATCTAAAACCAAAAATCTATATACTCCCTGCATCAGTCTTCTGTAGTCACATTGGTTTCAATTGTGCAGTGCACTTAATGAGTGTTTCTATGTACTATATACACAAATCTCCTGCAAACTGAGGGTTATCTATATTTTTAACCTTTTGGGTAGAAAATAAGAAACATTTTCCCTGACAAACATACCCTAATTCAACCCATGACCCAGGTAACTATCAAAAATCTGGGGTCACATAAAATGAGTCTCATTCTAAGGGCTGTTTTTTAGAAGGTCTACTAATATACTCAAGGTACATGTGACTCATGTCTAGGTTTTCCTAAATGTGAATAACAAGGCTCTCTAGAACCTATACAAGCACTCAAGGTACCAAATTCTTATTTAACATAGGACAGTTTTTATTTCAACCCACAGAGGACATAGAAAATGCAAATTACCAAATGAGCATAAATGTATACAGAAAATAGTCATTTAACATATAAACACCCCATTGAAGGAAATCAAGGCTGCTTTTTAGTCTATATGAGTATTTGAGATGGAGATGTCTCTAAATTTGCCCATCTCACATTTCTTTTGAGCTACTGAAATTCTGCTTGGCTCATAGAGCAGTGTCTTTGATGCAAACACCCCATGTTGCATGGTACTGTGGCAGTGTCACCCATGTCTCACAATCAGTTCTAAAGTTCTTCAGAGGGACTTTGTGAGTGTCCCTGTATTTCTTCTAACATCTGTTAGAGCACTTGCATTATGAGTGCTTTGTAAAATAGTCTTTTAGGCAAAAATACTTTTTTGCAGTGGATCATTCTGGTTAGCCCATCAGAATTTAACTCTCTGCTATAAGATGTGAATTCTTGGCAGTTCAGCTCAAGAAAGGACCTCAGTGTTGATACCTTATCTTGCCAGGTGATCTTCAGAAACTTCTTAAGGTGATTCAAATGAAAGCAATTAAATTTCTTGGCATTCTTGAATTTTTTGATGAATTTTGTTATTTTTTCATAGCTCTAGAAAATAATTCTTTAGCAATGAATTAATTTTGGTAGTGTCATATGTATTATATTGGCTTAGCCTACCCATGAACAATTAATATTTTCCCCAACTATTTCTGTCTGTCTTTATGCAAAAAGTGTATTATAATTGGAGACTTCCAAGTATTTTATAGTCTCTACAGTTAGTTTAAAATCAATTACTTTTTCTATATCTCTTTCATGTTTTTTGTGATTTATGCGGGTTTATTTTATATCATATAACTTTGCTGAAGTTGTTAATTGTTTCAAGTAGGTTTGTTTTTTGTGGTTGTTATAAGACTGTTTCCTCATGGCCTATTTTTATTCTAACAATTTTTTAAAAATTTTCTTATTGCAATAGTTGGCATTTCTAGCATAATATTGAATAATATTGGTGATCATGTACATCCTTACTTCACTACTCATCTTATTGGGAAGGTTTCAAGTTTATCCACATTACAGATAATGCTAACTGATGGTTTTAAATATAGTTTGCTTATCACTTAAAGACAGGCTCCATTTATTCTTATTCTTTCAAGAGTTTTTCATAGAAATAGTAATATTTTCTGCATCTATTGATATAATCATTTTTGTTGGGTTTCTTTTACATTTTTTATAATTGTTTTTTATTGATGGGTTGAAATTGAGCTAATTCATAAGATATTGACAACTTATTTATGAAAAAGAATTTCTCAACTTACCCCTAAAACTTTAGAACATTTGGGACCAAGAGTCAAGATAAACAGTTACCTGAAGAATAACAAACAAGTGAGCAGCCACATCTGCAAATCCTTTGATTCTTGCAAGGAGTTGTGTATTTTTCCCATCTGCTATATGCAGAACCTGAGTTGGGCCAATGCATTTGTTTTTTGATGCTCTTCCATTTCCAGTAGAATGATATGATCTACTTTTTTAGAAGTTATATTATTTTGGAAGAATTATTTTTTCTTTCTTATATTTCTTTTTTTTTCAATTTTTCTTAAATTATTTTAAAATAATAAGCATTTTTATTTAAACTTTTGAATTCCAAATTCTTCCCCTCCTTTCTCCCTCCCTCACTGAGGCATCAATCAATCGGATACAGGTTATACATATGCAATCATATAAACCATTACCATATTAGTCATTTTGTATAAGAAAACTTGAATAAAATAACAATGAAAGAAAGTGAAATATAACATACTTCACTCTATGCTCAATCAATATAATTCAATGAGCTTCTTTGAAGGCAGATAGTGTGCTTTATCATTGATCCTTTGGGATTGTCTAGGATCATTGTATGGAGCAATTCTTTTTCACATAGATAAAAATATCTTCACTTTCGTGCCATTTTAATTTTTTCCTCAAAAGATGTGATTTGTCAATTTTATACAAATTTGATTTTTATTTCCTTCAATTGCTTTAGCTGCAAAATGAGGATAATAATAGGTGCTTCCTGCCAGAGTTCTTCTGAGGATCAAATGAGACATTCTGTATAAAGAACTTCACACCATTCCTGGAGTAAACTCTATGGCAATGTTGATCTTCATCCTTCTCCTTCCTCCCACAGCCTCCTAAATGTTTGCCCTGCCTCTTGTCTCTCAGTAATCTGGGTCATCCTCTTCAGTACTGCCAAATTTCTTTTCCTTAGCATGGATCTGATCATTTAACTCTGCTATTCAATCACTTCCAATGGCCTCTAGCATCACTTATCAATCCCTCCCTTTAGCTTCAATGCCACATCAAAGGGGGTCTCAAATTATATTTCAAGCTTATTAGGAACTGCTCACCCTCCTGTGTTTGCAACTCAGATATGTTGACCTTCTGTTTCTGGGCTCTGCTCTTCCTCCTTGCCTTTCATGCTCTTTTTCTCCCTGTTGCATTCCTTTTGTCCCTTTAAACCATGTTTTCTACATAAAGGCTTGCTATCTACCACCACTGGGAGCCTCTCCTCCAAACTACTTTCTATTGAGTACCTTTGTATTTATCTGAATTATCCAATACTATTGATGCTGTACCTGTTTTTATCAGTACCTCTTGTCTCTTCTATGAAAATGTTAGCTCACTGGAATAGGGATTATTCTATTAATTGCAGCTATCCCCCTCATAAGTAGTACAGTGCCTGGCACAGTGTGGCTGTTATACTTTGTTCTAAAAGAGAACCAAACTGACATCACTATTATAATCAAGTTACAGTGTCTGACTGGCTGAACAGACCAATACAACCTCAGAATGCTCTAAGACAGGTCAGGACCTTCAGTTTGGTAGTCGGTTTAATACCTCTTCTCTCCCACACTTTTCTTCAGAGCCTCCAAAATAGTAAGCTAGCTCTGGCAATGCATGAGTCAAACACATCATCAATGTGGACATTCCTGAAAAGTAGACTGTCAAGGGAAGTGAACATACTGATGGTTCCATGTATGCATGTTATGATGCAGGCTGATGAAGAACCTGTGTTTCCTTACTGTTAATTGTTAGGGCAAAATAAGGAGCAGAGAATTGATCCATGTTGTGTTGCATGTCACCTTTAGACGCAGCACTGAGTGCATAGTCATCTGGGATGAGGATCTCTGGGTCCGTGGGGCCATTCTCTCTGCTGCCAGGCTCTCTCCTTGGAATAGGTTTTGGTTGTCTGCAAGCTGACCCGTCACCTGCATGTGCAGAGCTTACTCCCAGAAGGCAGAGAGATCTCAGGTCCAGGGAAAGTAGAGAGATCTCACCGTTCCTCTGGCTGTGGACTCCAGGTTCTTTGATGTCTTCTTGGTCTGGCTAGAGTTGTTAAAAGGTAGATAGTGGCTGCTCCAGCATTGTTGGTATTGTTATTGATATGGTCAATTATGCTGATAGTTTTCCTAATACTGAACCAGCCCTATATTCCTGGTATAAATACTGCCTGGTCATAGTGTATGATCTTTGTGATATATTGCTATAATAGTTGCTAGTATTTTATTTCAAATGTGTACATCAGTGTTCAATAAGGAAGTTGGTCTACAGATTTTTTTCTCCATTTTTGTTCTCCCTTGTTTAAATATCAAAACCATATTCATTGAGGGCAGCTAGGTGGTGCAGTGGATAAAGCACCGGCCCTGGATTCAGGAGGACCCTAGTTCAAATCTGCCCTCAGACACTTGACACTTACTAACTGTGTGACCCTGGGCAAGTCACTTATCCCTTATTGACCCACAAAAAAGAAAGAAAAAACATATTTGTGTCATCAAAGGAATTTGCTATGACTCCTTAACTATTTTTTTTTCAATTTGTATAATATTTGACTTAATTGCTCTCTAAATATTTTGGTAGCAATCACTTTTAAATACATTTGGTCCTGGGGATTTTTTTTTTCCTTATGGACCTCATTGAAGACTTATTCAAATTACTTTTGTAAGATAGGATTACTTATGTATTCTATTTCTTCATCAGTCAATGTGGGAAGTTCATATTTTTGTAAATATTTATTCATTTCTCTTAGATTGTCATGTTAGTTAACACATAATTGGGCAAAGTTATTCCTAAGAATTAAATTTTCTTGTCATTGGTGGTGCATTTAGCTTTTTTTATTTCATAAACTAGTATTTTTTCTTTTTTTAAATAAAGCAACAAATGGCTTACCTTTTTAATTGGCTTTTTTCATAAAATCAGCTCCTATTTTTTTGGTTTATTTTTTACTGCTTTCAATTTTATTAATCTTTCTTTTGATTTTCAGAATTTCCGTTTTAATGTTTGGTGGTTTCTAATTGTTCTAATTTTATTTTTATTTGCATGCTCAACTCATTGTTCTGCTCTTCCTCTCTTTTATTGATTCATATCTTTAGAAATATGTTTTTCTAGGTACTACTTTGGCTGCATCCCACAAATTTTGGAATGTTAACCAATTGTTATTTTCAATAAAGAAATTATTGATTGTTTCTATGACTTGTCCTTTGACCCATTCATTAGTTTCCAGGTAATTTTCAATCTATGCTTCTCTCTTTATTTTGGTTATTAATTTTATTTATTTTTATTTATTTATTTATTATTTTTAGTGAGGCAATTGGGGTTAAGTGAGTTGCCCAGGATCACACAGCTAGTAAGTGTTAAGGTTCTGAGGCCAGATTTGAACTCAGGTACTCCTGACTCCAGGACTGGTGCTCTATCCACTGCACCACCTAGCTGCCCCATATTAGTTTTATTTTTAATAGTATTTTCTTTTCCCCCAATTTCATGTCAAGGCAATTTTTAGCATTAATTTTTATAACATTGTGTTCCAAATTTTTCTCCCTCACCTCCCCTCTTCCTAAAATGGCAAGCAATTACATAAAGGTTATACATGCACTATCATGTAACACATATTTCCATATTTGTCATAGTTGTGAAAAAAAGAAATAGATAAAAAAATGAAAAACCATAAAGTGAAAAAAATATGCTTCAAACTATATTCAGACTCCACCAGTATTTTATCTGTAAGTGGATTGCATTATTCTTTAGTCCATGAATCATTGTGTTCCTGAAAAGAGCTGAGTTATTCATAATTAAACAATACACAATGTTGTTGATACTGTGTACAATGTTTTTCTTTGTTCTTTTCATTTCACTTTGCATCAGTTCATACAAGCCCTTCCAGTTTTTTTCTGAAATCTGTTTATCATTTCTTATTGCACAAGAGTATTTCATTATATTCATATACCACAGCTTTTTCAACCATTCCCCAGCTGATGTGTATCCCCTCAGTTTCCAATGTTTTGCCACCACAAAAAGGGCTGCTGTAAATATTTTTGCACATATGGGTCATTTCCCCCTCCCCCTTTTTGTTACGATGTTTTTTTGGGATACAGACCAGGTAGTGGTATTCCTGGATCAAAGGGTATGTACAGTTTGGTTGCCCCCTGGGCATAGTTTCAAATTCCTTTCTAGAATGGGTGGATCAGTTTACAACTCCACCAGCAGTGCATTAGTATCCCAATTTTCCCACATACACTCCAAGAGTTATTTTCCTTGTGTGTGTATGTATGTGTGTGTGTGTGTGTGTGTGATATTAGCCAGTGTGATCGGTGTGAAGTGGTACCTCAAAGTTGTTTTCTGTGCTCTTTTATTAATCATAATTTTTATTTCATTATTACCCAAAGGGGTGCATTTGACATTTCTTCATTTTCTGTATTTGATTTTGAGGCTTTTTTGCCCTAATATATGGTCTGTTTTTGTGAAAGTACCACATACAGCTAAGAAAAATATTATAATCCTTTCTTTTCCTATTTGGTTTTCTCTAGAGGTCTATCCCAGCTAACTTTTGTAAAATTCTTTTAATCTATTTGACTTCTTTATTATTTTTTTATGGCTATGTTAATTCAGTTCTGATAAAAGTTTGTGATTCACCACTAGTATAGTTTTACTATTTCCTTTTGTAATTCATTTAATGTTTCCTTTAAGAATTAAGATGCTATGCTATTTGATGCATATATGCTTAGTGTTGATATTACTTCATTGTCTAAGATTCTTTTTAGCAAGATACAGGTTCCCTATTTATACATTTTACTTAGGTCTATTTTTGCTTTTGTCTTGTCTGAGATCATGATAGCTATCCCTGTCTTTTTTTACTTTAGCTGATGCATAATTAATTCTCCTCCAGCCACTTATTTTACTCTTTAGGTATATATTTTTTTCTGTTTTATGTATATTTCTTATAAACAACATATGGTAGGATTCTGGTTTATAATTTATTCTGTTATCCACTGCTATTTTATGCATGAGTTCATCCCATTCACATTCACAATTATGATGGCCAACTGTACATTTCTCTCCATCCTATCTTCTTCTGTTTATCCTTCTGTCTTTCTTATTATTCTGTCCTTCCTCTAAAGTGTTTTGTTTCTTTCTGGCCACTGCCTTCTTTTATAGGCCCTCCCTTTCATGATGCCCCCATTTCTCTTGTTCTCCTTCCCTCTTACTTTGAAGTTTAAGATAGTTTTATATTATCAATTGAGTATGAGATTGTATGAGGGAAATTTATATATACACACAAACACACACACACATATATCACTCTTTGAACCAATGTAGATGTGAGTGAAGTACATGCTCTGCCTACTCCCTACCCACCATTTTCCCCCCACCATAAAAGTTTTTCCTTCTGTTTTTCTTTTGTGAGATAATTTTCTCCAGTTAATATACTCACTGCTTTATGTTCTTTCTTTGTAGAATCTTTCTAAGTGCCTGATAATGAATAACTTCTTAGAAGATACCTGTATCATTTTCTGATAACAATAAACTTTTTATACTCATTGAGTCCTTTATCGTTTCTCTTTCATGTTTACCTACTTTATCATTGTTTTGATTTATGTACCTGAATATCAATATTTCTATTCTTTTCTGTCCTTTTCATCAGGAATACTTGAATTTCTACTACTTTATTTAATATTCTCCCTTAAAGAATTATAGTCAATTTTGCTGTTATTCTTCTTTGAAATCCCAGATGTTTTGCCTATTGGAATATCATGTTCAAAGTTCTCCACTTCTTTAACATGGTAGCTGCTAAATTTTGTGTGATCCTGACTATGACTCCATAGTATTTGAATGGTTTCTTTAAGGCTGCTTGAAGTATTTTGTCTTTGACCTAGGAGCTTTAGAATTTGGTTATAATATTCCTAGGAATTTTCCTTTTGTGATCTTTTTCAGGTAATGATTAGTGAACTCTTTCAATTTCTATTTTATGTATAAGTTCATCCCTTTCATATTCAGTTATGATTGTTAACTCTGTATTTCCCTCTATCTTATTTTCTTCTGCCTATCCTTCTCTCTTTCTTCTTACTCTGTTCCTCCTCTAAAGTGTTTTGCTTCTGACCACAGTCTTCTTTTTCCAGCCCTCCCTTTCATCACTCCACCCATTTCTTTTATTCACTTTCCCTCTTATTTCTCTGTTTGTTAAACTTGTTTTGGTTCTAGCATACCAGAGCAGTTTTTCTTGAAAAAGTTAGTTCAAATATGATTTGGAAGCTTTTTCTTTGGATTTAAGGTAGTCCAATGGCTTCAAAGTAGTCCAATACTTTTACAATTATCTCTTTCCTCTTGATCTATTTTCCAGGTCAGTTGTTTTTCTAATGAGATATTTTACAATTTCTACTAATTTTTCATTATTTTTATTTTGTTTTATTGTTTTAGTGTCTTATGGAGTCATTACCTTTCACTCACCCAATTTTAATTTGTAAGTAATTAATTTCTACAGTAAAATTTTGTATCTCTTCTCATCTGGCCAATTCACCTTTGTAAGAAGTAATTTTCCATTTTTTTCCATTTGACCAATTCTTTTTTAAGGTTTTTTTTTTCCCAGTAGTTTTGTGCCTCTCATATGAAGATGTTGTTTTTCAAAATTTTCTTCAATTGCTTTTATTTTTTAAAACTATTTTCCCCCTCTACCACTCTTATTTAATTAAAAAATATTTTCTCTAGGAATTCTTATTGGGCTTCTGTCTGAATCACATTTTTTTCCACGTTTGAGGCTTTTTTTTTTTTTTTTTTTTTTTTTGCAGAGCACTGGGGGTTAAGTGACTTGCCCAAGGTCACACAGCTAGTAAGTGTCAAGTGTCTGAGGCCGGATTTGAACTCAGCTCCTCCTGAATCTAGGGCTGGTGCTTTATCCACTGCACCACCTAGCTGCCCCCAAGACTTTTCTTATAGTCATCATTGCCTTTTTCTGTTTATGTTCTGATCTTCCCTGTCACCCATAGATTTTTATGATCACATTCCTTTTTTGTGTTTCCTCTGTGAGATTAAAATTGGATATTAGATCATAAATCTACCCTACTTAACCTTTCCCTTAATTTATCTCCCAGACTAGTAAATGGAAGAAGCTTCTGGTTTTCTAGATAGAGCTTTTATTGTATGGTAGTCACAAGGTGATGTTGATTAGAAGGATAGGAAAGTAGAACTACAATACAAATCGTCTTAAGTCTAGGCTTAGTCCATATTCCGTATAAAACTCACCAAAAGCCGAAGGCCACCTTTGGGGAGAGAGACCGAGTCAAGCGCGTGCTGTTAACCGAGAGCTGGGCCGAGTCAAACTCCAGTCCGCTTCTGTCTGTGCAGTGCAGCCAGGAGACCAGCAGAGCAGGAAAAAGCCCCACTTCCATTCTCTCCTTGCCTTTTAAGCTCGGACCCCGGAAGTCGAGTCCTCAGCAGGCAATCTGGCGTGCCTCGCAGGCAGACTGGTGTGCATAGCTCCTGCTGTTGGTCTCCTCCCCAAAAGGGTGGTCCTAAAAAAAAAACTGGCGTCTCTCCATTATCTAACCAACTGTTGAAACTTTTTACCACAGCTCATTTTCCACTATATTTGATGATGTTGAAGTTAACTTTATTTTAAAATCTGTCTCTGTTCCTGGCATAGGAGTAGGGTGGAGTAAAAGCATTTTCTCAATCTTTAGGAGATTTTGCACACCTTTCTTCAGAGTTAGTTCTAGGGGTTTGTAAGAAATTTTTGTTTGTATTTTACTGTATCCATGATGGTATTTTCTGGTGAGAGGTATGGTCCCTGCACTCCTGTTATTTAGTCTGGTTATCCAGGAAGGGCCCCTCATCCTTTGAGATTATAATTAATACTGTTCTTCAGGGACAATGCTTGCTTGGGACTTGGAGTTATACTGTTCCTCAGGGTCTCTGATCCCTTGTGACCAAAAACAATACTGCCCTTCATGGCTTTTTCTCCCTCTTGAAGGAAAGTTCCCCTCTCTATCTTGGAACTATGACCCAAAAGTGGAAATAGACAATAGAGTTGTCAAACACAGTAAGGCCAGACCTCCAGGACTACCACTTGGGTCCCTGACCATCTCTGACTAGTTGCCGACTTGCATGGTCTCCTTACTATCTTTGGTTTCAGAGCTCCAGAAGTTGTTACTGCTTTTGTCACCACCATCTATTCCCAGCACTAGTCTTTCATTCACATGGACTTCGGGACAGATTTCACCCCCATGGCACAGACCTTTCTTTCCAACCTTCTAAATTGTCTTGGATTGAAGAATGTCTTATTATGATCTTTTCTTTGCTCTGCTACTGCAGAATTCAATTTGAGGTGTTATTTCTTCCATTTTTATTTAAAGTTTTCAGTTCTAAATTATATTCTTCCCTTCCTACACCTCCTCAAGATGGTACAGAGATATAGGTTATGCATGTGCAATTATTTAAAACATTTTTATATCAGTAATTTTGTATAAGAAGACATGAATAAAAAAATGAAAGAAAGTGAAAAATAGCACGCTTAACTCTGTATTAAAAGAATATTCTCTCTCTATAGGTGAATAATATATTTCAAACAAGGTCTTTCTCCAGAGGTGAATAGTATACTTCATCATTAGTCCATTGATATTGCCTTGGATCATTGTATTGCTGAGAATAGCTGAATCATTCACAGCTCTTCATCAAATGATATTGTTACTGTATACAATATTTGCCTGGTTCTATTCATATCACTTTGCATAAGTTCATATAATTCTTTCCAGGTTTTTTCCAAAATCATCCTGCTTGTCTTTTGTTATAGCAGAATAATATTCATTACAACCATATATCACAGCTTGTTTAGCCATTCCCCAAATGATGGGCATCCCTTTGTTTTCCAATTCTTACCCATCACAAAAAGAACTGCTATAAATATTTTTTTCTACAAATAGGTCCTTACCCCCCATTCTTATTTCAGGTCTTTGTGATATCGACCTAGCAGTGGTATTGCTGGATCAAAGGGTATGTAGTTTTATAGGCCTTTGGGTATAGTTCCAAGTTGTTGAGGTGTTATTTTAAAGTCATTTGAAGGGATGTGTTGGGAGAGTTTGGTTCTGTCCCTGGAAGTCAAAGAATACCCCTTTTATCAGATCACCACTGACTAATTTACCCCTAGGCTTTTCTTAAAAAAATAAGGTGCTATGTAATAACGATTTGTACTCTTCTCTTATCCAAGGACCATGTTGAATCAGAAAGTTCACTTTTTGCTGAAAGGTCTGATCCCAGAACTTTTGAAATTGGGAGCACTTGAACTTGGGGTTAATCTTGCAATAACTCTCCAACTACCCAGCACATATCCTTCCTATGAAATAAATGTAGATTGTAGAATCATATTGCCTAGGAAACTCGAAGTCCCTGCTTACATCATGAAGAAATTTTATATAAAAGAACACTATGCATATATTACTCTATCAGGTCACATGCAAGCAAATGTTGACCACTGTCATCTACTTCTGCTACATATTGCTTTCAAATGATAGTCTCTACTCATCACAATATTATTCCATAATAACCTTGAAAGAATAGGATGAGCAGAGAATAAAGAAAGACAAAGAGTGAAAAACAATGATCTAGTCTCAAATTTAACTTATTCACAAGGCTGAGTTTCCTATGATGTGCTAGGAAGGTAGCAGTGGACATATTCATCTTCTGTGAGGAGGTGTACTGTGGATATCACTAAAAACTCATCCCTTTTATTCTCATCAGGTTTACTAGGGAACTCCTCATTTTCCTTAAAATAATTGTTCAACTGGTACAAATCTACCTCCTTTGATCTTCAATACACTTTTATGAGTTCTTTGGGTACATTATTCAGGAAGATCACAGGAAGAACCCCCAAAAGATACCACAACTAGCAAGGATTACTTATAGATTTTATAAGATTTGTTTCTCCTTGGCTCATTTCCACAGTTGCCTTGTCTGCTCTAAATAAAAAGGAGAATATTTCTGTCTTTTTTTCTCCATTCACCTAAAAAAAAAAAAAAAACCAAACCATATTCCTTTCCCACTTTCTCAGTTTAACTTATATAGAAAGACCACATACAAAGAAGAAAATGGGAATAAATATCAGGGAAGGATTAATAATTATCCAGTGTACTTCCTTGCAGTGCCTTAAACCATGGCATCTTTAAAGTCACAGTTCAGTATTTTAAGTGGGGATTTTATTTAAGAAATGAATCCTTTAATATGACAACATTTTGGAAGAGTGAAGGAAAGTATCATGGTGAATGGGCAGTACTTCTGTTTCTTCTTAGAATGTACAGAGTATGGGAAGAGAACAGAAGTCAAGAAGGAATTGCTAAGTTACTAGGATGCTGTTTCCAGTATATCATGCTTTACTTATACACAGGACATCTGATGTCGAAAAGTATTGTTTATTATGAGTATGTGCCCAACAGGAAAGAGTGAAATAAACAGTAAACCTTTATTAATCCTACAGTTCCTTGAGGCAAATTCTCTTAAAGCGAATATTATTCCTACTTATCCTTGTCTTTTTGCTTGCCCAACTCCCAAATAAAACCCCAACTTCAAACAGAAAGTCATTCTTAATTCTATCTATTTTTTTTTTGTTTTTGCAGGGCAATGAGGGTTAAGTGACTTGCCCAGGGTCACACAGCTGGTAAGTGTCAAGTGTCTGAGGCTGGGTTTGAACTCAGGTCCTCCTGAATTCAGGGCCAGTGCTTTATCCACTGTGCCACCTAGCTGTGCCCCATTCTTAATTCTAGTGCCTTCCCTTTGGTGCTTATTTCCAGTTAATTATGTAGGTAGTTTGTTCAGACATAGTGGTTTGTGTGTTATTTGCCCTAATAGACTATGAGTTCTTTGAGAACAGGCACTTTTTTTTCTTTTGCCTTTTTTTGGGGGGGGGGGGGTTATATCCAGCATTTAGCACAGTGCTTGGCAGATAGCAGACATTTAATGAATGGTTATTGAATGGCTGAGTATTTTCCTGATTGGGTCACCAGTATTCAGTGATATATTAAAACATTTACTGCCCTAACAGCCTAAAGAAGTTAATGTAGTTGTGATAATTTGCAGATACCAGAATATTAGAGCTAGAATAGGATCATGTAGTCCAACCTCCTCATTTTACAGATAAAAAAATAATAATTAAAATAGACCTGTCCAGTTGTAGAAGACAAAAGAATATGTGAACAATTAGTGATATTTATAATTATGGAATACATTTCACAGCAAAGCAATTTGCAAAAGCAAATTATTTTTTGTACAATGTAGGAAATAAGATTTTAGTAGTCTTCATTTTAATAATATGCAAGTTAATATAAAATAAATAGATAAATAGATTTAAAAGGGTTATAGTCCAAACAAAGAAAAACTCAGAGTCAAAAACAATAATTAGGGATTAGAAATTCCTCATTTATAACTTGGCTGGCCCAGTATAATTAAGACTTATTAGTTCGTCATTTATAACTTGGCTGGCCCAGTACCTTTCAGTTATTCATTTAGGTCATCTCTGTCAATTCATTAATTCAATGTCTGTATATTATAAATATTAATTTTTATTATATGCCAAACTTTAATGAGTTACACTAAAAGTAAGATTGAGAAGGCAACATGGTATATTTTTTAAAAGTTCTGATGAGAATCCTGTGTGCCCAGGATCAGTATTCCATACAGTTAATGGCAAGGGATATTGAGATTTATAATGCACATGACTAGGTAAATATAATTTCTCTATTTCACAGTTATCTCCACACATGCCCAGGTCTACTGCTGTATGAGTGGTATAGCTGCCCTTGCTGACCTGGACTGGGAGAAAAATGATTATGATCAAGTCAAAACAATAAAGTTACTCTTATTTCTATTCCTACTTCCAAGACCTCAAATGTGTACATCAGATTCCAACTGTAGTAAGTTAAATTTGAAAAAGCAGCCTAAAATCTGTTAGTTTGCAAGAGTTATTGTTGGGATTCTTTCAGGATGAGGTCCTGATCACAGGTCAAGGCAGTGCTAAGTTACTAGGTAGGTATAGTGTGATGGTGTCCCTTTTGATGTATGGCTATACACCAGGTGACAGTGGATTAACATAGCATCTTAAATGGTTGCAAAGTACAGGTCCCCCCCCAAAAAAAAGTGAAAAAGAAGTGAGTATAATTATCCCTATGTTACAAATGAAGAAACTGAGACCTGACTAATTAAATTGTACATTATTAAATAAGCATTAATTATATGAATCATTAGTTGGATTTAAAATTCCTAATTCCACATCCAGTATTCTTGTTTTTTTTCTGTGGGGCAATTAGGGTTAAGTGACTTTCCCAGGGTCACATGGCTAGTAAGGGTCAAGTGTCTGAGGCCGAATTTGAACTCAGGTCCACTTGAATCGAGGGCTGGTGCTCTATCCACTGTGCCACCTAGCTGCCCCCCAGTCTTCTTTATAATTATACCACGCTTCCTTTCATTAGTAGTATGGAAAGCCCCTCCTTGGATTTTATCATTGTGATCTTGACATACATGAAATAGCAATGAAAATGTCTGTTATTGAATTAATGATTATAATATTTACCATCAACACAATAGCAACAAATGTCTTTGTTCTGGTGAGTTTTAAATTGCCTCCTGAATATACTAGGTAAACATCCACTAAATCAGTAGTTTCATATACCTTCTCCCTCATGGAAGGTAAGTGATGAACCACTATTTGAGAATAATGGCTACGTTGTCAGTCATAGTCTCTGTATAGGATGTTATTGTTTTCACAAAAGCAGCTTTAAGTTATAGGGGTCAGAGTGGGAAATTGTGTGGTAATGACAAATATATCAATCCAACTTCCAAAAATTAAATTAGTGGTTTCACATTCCTGTATTTTCCTTTATGTGTTCATTAATAAACAAATATAATCGAGTCCATTGTTAATAAAATATTGATCTTAAATGTTCTATTTTCTGATCTTTACATCCTAGGGACAATATCTCTTTTCTAATTAATCATCTCTCATTAAGGTTTGTAGCAAAGATATTTTCTTATCTTGAAAATAGGAGTTTCATTTGTTCACTTGACAAATATGACAGAAAAACAATTATGTTTAATCACTGTGTTCTAGTAACAGTGGCAAATGCAAAGGGACATAAGTCAAACTCTTTTCCCCTGAGCAACATAGAGTTTATTAAAAGAGACAGGAATATAATTATACTGGGGCATTTGGGGCCCTTGACCAATCTAAGTAACCTTGGGGCCCAACTTGGAAGTTCCCCAACCACATTTAAGAAGTTCTTTGTGTCCCCACCAAAAAATGTCTGCATTCACTCATGCCAAGGGACGAGCTCTCTAATAAATAATAGGTGGAAGCTTGTGCTAGGTGCCATCTGAGTCATATTTAAAAAGAACCAATATAACAGAGAGGAAGGAGAAATTCATTTTTACTGCGGTGGTCCTTCCTCAATAGTAAATGGCCAAATTGGGCCTGCTGTGTGGAACATTTAATTTAAATTTATTTTATCAGTGTGTGAGTTTAATCTAGTCCTTGAAGTCAGGGAATCTTTCATTTGGTCATCCCCAATGCTTGACAGACAGTGCCTGTGACATAGTAGGAACTTAATAAACCCCATTTGAATTGAATGCCGAGACTAGTAGTATCCTATAAATTCCTTTCTTTAGCCATATGACATTCCCACCACTGAAACAAAAAATACACACATACGCAGTACCCACAGATATCTGCCTTCTTCACAGCTACTAGAAAATGTGTTTGAAAACAATTATTATTGTCGGAAAAGCAAGCTAAAAAAAAAAAAAAAAACCTTTTGAAATTGGTATCCTCTGCCACAGAGCTAACTATACCTTCTAGCTACAAATTTACCTATCTCTGACAGTTTTAGGTGCTATTTCACAAACATAAAGCAGGTGCTTGGTTTTGTTTTCTAAAATTTATGAGGAAATTTAAAATTACTATTCATGAAAAGGAAAGATTAATTTCACTGTTAGAAATAGGAGTATGTTCAAAGTTATTGTAGATCATTTCTCATATATTGCACTTTGGCAAAGTCTTGAAGTGGCCCTGCTATTCCACACCTGAGTTTGATGATATGGAAACATTTACTCATGGGGATGTTTTCCAAGTTCACAGCAATTTTGAAAATACATTCATTTCAACACCAGGGCAAAATTGGCAAAACTTGCACTTCATGTGAAATGTCATTTAGACATATAGGCTATTTGGAAAACTATGCTCTGGGTTTGGAAGGGATATATGGGGGGGATTAGGATTTTGTTAATGATCAAAATTTATTTGGGGGATATATTTTTATTTTAGGGTAACAAAATAATACATTATTGACTTTGCTGCCTCATTAGATCCAAGTGGTAAGCCTGGAGTCAGGAACATCAGACTTCAAATCCGGCCTGAGACACAAATTGTTTGGCCCTGGGCAAGTCCCTTAACTTCTCTCTCCTTCACTTTCCTCAGCTATAAAATGGGGGTAATAATAGCACCTATATCCCAGAGTTATTGTGAGGATAAAATGAAATTATATTGGCTAAATGTTTAGCACAGTGTCTGGCATATAATAGTAGCAGCTTAATGAATGTCTATTACCTTTTTTCCTTATAAAGTAGGTATATAAAGTCAGTGTAAGATTTCTAAAAACCAAGTGTCTGATTCTTCCAAAACTCAAACTATCCAGTTCATCTTCCTGTCAAGTGCCAACAGTCTTCATTTCCCTCTCAGAACAGCCTGGACTTCACACTCAATCAAGTCAAAGATATTATCAACCCCCTAGATTCACTTTCCTTTTCACTGTGTTATATGATAATAATGTTAATAAGCACCATTATTATTATAATTTAATATGATTATATATTATTATTTATATTATTTGAAAGGTATTCGCTATTCTATACCTGATTCTGATGATGTAGAAAATTTACTATTTTATTATATTTCCATTAGTTTTTAATAATATCTATTGTTGTTATAATAGCTCACATTTGTATAGTATTTACTAGTGACAGGCATTGTGTCAAGCACTTTATAAATATCTCATTTATATTCTTACCCACATTCTTCTGTTTTTACTTTTTATATGATTAACTATAAATTGGATTTTGTAATCACATAGGACTGTTTCACCTCCAAGTTCTCAAAGTTTGAAATTTCCCTCTTTAACAAGACTTTCCTTTTCTTGGATCTCTTCTACTTTACCTTTTCTTGGCTCTCCATTTGACCTCTAATCACCAAAATGCTTCTTCTTGTCCTAGGCCATCAAATAATTTTTGGCTTCATTTCCCCTTTTACCCACCCTGGACCCCATCATTAGATATTTCAAGGATGGCCTGTTAAACACCTTAGATTTCCTTCACTCTGAGTCAGAGTAACTTTCTTGAAAATGCTCAACAAAGAATATGCCCCAAGGATCTGTTTTTCTGGTTTTGTTTCCAGACTGCCAAGATCAGGGAAAGAAATATCACAGACTTATGCCGAGTTGCTTCACCATAAATCATACAATGAAACCTTACCTAGGGCTGCAGTACTACTTGGCAATCTAACATGCTATAGGGGGTCTTTGTAAGTGATTTAACTTCTTTGGGAGTCAACTTCCTCATTTTTAAAATTTGAAAAGACCATGATATCCAACCCATGAGATTTTTCAAGGAAAACAATTTTAATTGTTATAATCACATTGTGTCATTTATCTTTATAGGAGTCTATTGAGTTAATCACAAAGAAACACTTTTAAACCTTATTGATTCCCTAGAAGCCCTGAAATGCATCTTCATTTGTCACAAACAACCATGAAGCAACTTTACATTTTGACCCATCTGTTTCATTTTCTCCTGTCTCAGAAGAGGAAGGGTTCCTTCTCATTCTTAAGCATAACCCCTCCAATCCTGTCCTCTATTCCAATATATCCAACTTTTTCCTTGTGGACCTTTATCCACAATTTTAATTTACCTTTTTCTTTTGCTTTTTCATTTTCTCCATCTCTTTTGGCTCCTTAATATCTTCCTGTAAATGTGTCCAGTTTTCTACTACCTAAAAGAAAAGTTTCCTGAACCGTGATACTTCTCCAGGTTTCTGCTCTCATTTACCTTCCTAATCCAAGCTCTTTAAACAATAATCTTCATTCATTTCCTGTGATTTCTCACCACATGTTTAATCCACAATCTATTCCTTTGACAGCCTCCTCCACTTTCTAACTCTTACTAGTCTATTTTCTGAGGGTCACAGTAACATTTCAATTATTAAATCTAATGTCCTGTGTCTGTCCTCCTTCTTTAGTCTGCATTTGATAACTTATGGATATATGTGCCTTCTGAAACTTCTCTTTTGAATTTATAGCATTATACTGACATTGTTCTCTAAATCCAATGATTTTTATTTTTGAAATATCCTTTTTCACTCCCAATCACTACCTGACTCTAGGCAGTCATTAACTCCTAGTTATAATGGTCCATTAATGAATGATCATATTGCATTCACAGTGCTCATAAGTTAATTTTTCTAAAACATAATTTTGATTATATCAAAAGTATTCAATAAAAGCTGTTTAATTCTTTGTTGCCAGCTGAAGAAAGTACAATATCTGGAATCTTGTATTCAAATTCTACAATTCTACAGTTTATTTTTCAGGAATATTTCCAACAAGCTTCTTGAAAAAGACAAAACCCCTTTCCCTAACTCCAGTTCTTTCTTTTTGGAAATATTAACAATAAATTACAAATTATCCTAATCTGAAGCCTCTGAACTAATCAAAAAGATAAACCCTCATTAGTCTCTCTATATATTAATTCCTAAATAATTCCCTGCTCCCTGTTCTCTAATAACCCTAGGAAGAATTCCTCCTTTGAATTAATTAGGGCAATGATGAGACCACAAAAAAAAAGGGGGGGGAAAGAGGCCCCTAATTGTTCCATCTAAGTGAGCAGCCTCTTCCAATTCTCTAATTACAATAATGACCCACCTAAGCAAGGAATAAAATCTTTGGCCATCCTATTACCAATTATAGGAGAGAACCCTTAATGGGAGTGGTCATAGAAATAATGATTTCAGATTTAGAACTCATTTAAGATTTAATAAAATATTTCATCTAGATTCATTGACTATTGTTTTAAACTGATGAAGCAAAATGTTAACTTTTGAGTTGTGTAACTATAATTTTATTATATTGTCAAATGTCAAATTTCCTTGTTTAAGAATCCTATGAATGTAACTTCAAGATTTCTCATGAGAGAGAGAGAGAGATGTTTAATGGCATGAGGAGACTGTTAGTTTGGAAATTTATCTCTATATATGGAAAAATGCTTGGCACCGTCATAGTAATAAGCTAGCAAAAATAGTTTCTAGCAGGCTTGTACTTACAATATAGATTACAATTTTTCTTCTATCCTTTCAACAGAATTTGTTCTGGCAATTGTCTTTTATATTCAGTATTTCCTAAGTTCTTGACTCCTTCCCTGCTGCCTAAAAACATATGTATTTGTGCCTCTCCTTAAGAAAAATAACTCATTTGGACCTGCCAACACCTTAACATTTCCTATACCTCTCCTCATTTCCACCATCAAATTCCTAGGAAAAAAAAAAGCTGTTGAAGATGGCAGAGAGAAGCAGGAAGTTTCCTGAGCTTTCCAATGTTTCCTTCAAAAACAACATTAAATCAAGCTTCTAAACAGATTCTGTAAATACATAACCTACAAAAAGAAAGAGAGACACAATCCTCCTACTTGAAATAATTTAGAGGAATTCAGGAAAGTCCTGTCTCACCTGGGTGAAAGGGTAGAGCAACTCAGCACAGCTCTGCTCGACTCTACTCAGCTTGACACAACTCATCTTGGTGCTTCTCTGCTCAGTGGTACTTGGCTCAGTGGGAAGCTCAACACAGCTACAGCTTGGCACAGCTGAGAGTGGGGAGGCTCAGAGCTGTAAGAAGCTAGCAACAGTCACCCCTGTGCCCCAGGAACAGACCTGAATTTTATACATTTAAAATTAGACTACAACATGAATAAGAAACAAAGAAGGACACTTACCATTGACAGCTTGTATGGTGAAAGGAAAGACCAAAACTCAAACTCAGATGAATTTGTCAAAATGCCTACAAGTGAAGATTCAAATGGGAAGAGGATCTTTTCTCAAGACCAAAAATACTTCTTTGAAGAGCTCAAAAAGGCTTTTAAAAAATAAACGAAAAAGAAATGAGAGTTATGCTGGAAAAAGAAGCACAAAAATTTGACTAAGGAAAACAATTCCTTAAAAAATACAATTGGCCAAAAGAGAGAAAAAAATTGGACAAATGGAAGAAAAAAATGGCCAAATTGAAAAAGAAGTGCAAAAGTTTACTGAGAAAAATAATGCCTTAAAAATTAAAATTAGGCAGATGGATGCTAATAAATCCATGAGACATCAAGAATCTGTCAAACAGAATCAAAAAATGAAAAAATAAAAGAAAGTATGAAATACCTCATTGGAAAAACAACTGACCTGGAAAATAGATCTAGGAGATATAATCTAAGAATTGTTGGACTACCTGAAAGCCATGATAAAGAAAAAGAATCTAGACACTATATTCCAGGAAATTATCAAGGGGAACTGCCCTGAAATTGTATAATGAGAGGAAAAAATCATTGAAAGAATCTGCCAATAACCTCATGAAAGAGACCCTAAAAGGAATATTTCAAGGAATATTGTAGCCAAACTCCAGAACTGTCAGGTGAGAGAAAATACTCCAAGCAGCCAGAAAGAAACAATTCAAATATCATGTAGCCACAGTCAGAATTGCACAGGACCTGGCAATTTCAACATTAAAGCATTGCAGGGCTTGGAATATGATATTCCAGGAGGGCAGAGGAGCTTGGATTACAACCAGTAATCAATTAACCAGCAAAACTGAGCATTCTCTTTCCGGGGGAAAGATGGACATTTAATAAAACAGGGGACTTCCAAGGTTTCCTGAGAAAAAGGCCAGAACTTAACAGAAAATTTCATCTCCAAATACAAAATTCAAGAGAAGTATAAAGATGTTAAAAAAAAGGGAGGGGAAGTTGTTCAATGACGTTAAACTGCTTACATCTCTATAAGGGAGGATAATATTTTAACCCTTAGGATCTGTATCTCTTAATGTATTGTTATTAAATTGACTTTGATGTGATGATATAAAGAAACTTAAAGGGCAGAATAAAAGGAGACTAGGGGGAAGAGAAGAAGGGGTAGGTGGAATGGGGTTAATTACATCATATGAGGTGGCACAAAAAGAACCCATTACGATAGAGGGAAAAGGAGGGGTGAGCATTGTTTCAACCTTACTCTCATCAGATTTGGTTCAGGGAGGGAATAAAATACACTCCCATTTGTATAAAGGAACATAGTTTACTCTTGAAGGAAACAAGAGGGGGATGGGGAAAAGGGTAGTATTGATAGAAGGAAAGGTAGAAAGGGGGTGGGGGGGAAGAAAAGGAAGGACAGCTGATACAAGGCAGGGCAGATTGAGGGAGGCAGTGGTCAGAACCAAAAAAACTGGTGAGGAGGAATAGGGTGAAAAAAAAGTGGAAAAAAGAGTAAAAAGGGGAAAAGAGGATGGCAGGAAATAAACAGTTAATAATCTTAACTGTGAATGGGAATGGGAAGAACTATTCCATAAAATGGAAGCAAATAGCAGAGTGGATTAAAAATCAGAATCCTACAATATGTTTTTTACAAGAAACACATTTGAAGCAGAGAGATACAAACAGCATAAAGGTAAAAGCCTGGAGCAGAATATATTATGCTTCAGCTGAAGTAAAAGAAACAGGGGCAGCAATTCTTATCTCAGACAAAGTAAAATTAAAAATAGATCTAATTAAAAGAGATAGGGAAGCAAACTACATCTTGCTGAAAGCTATGATAAATAATCAAGTAACATCAATACTAAACATGTATGCAACAAGTAGTATAGTATCCAAATTTTTAGGGGAAAAGTTAAATGAGTTATAAGAGGAAATAGACAGCAAAACTATACTAGCGGGGGATCTGAATCTTCCCCTCTCAGAATTAGATAAATCTGAAGATGGCGGAGAGGAAGCAGCAAGCTACCTGAGCTCTCCTTCTGTTCCCTCAAAACAAACATTAAATCAAGCCTCTGGACGGATTCTGAAACTACAGAACTTGCAAAAAGACAGAGAGACACAGTCCTCCAACCAGAGATAATTTAGAAGACTTCAGGAAAAGGTCGGTCTGACTCAGGCAAAAGGTAGGCCCAGCACAGGGCAGCAACCCAGCACCGAGGGGGTCGGGGCAAGTCAGTAGGAGCTGCGGGCCACAGCCGAACAACTGAGGCCCCTGGAACCTGGTTCAAAAATCTGGTGGCCAAGGACAGTGGAAAAACCTACCTGCACTGGCCGAGAGGGCCACGAACGGGTCAGGCGGGATCAGACGCCGGGGTCGCCTGGTTGGCCAAGCACAATCAGACAGGAAGTGCAGGGTGGGGGATCTCCACACACCATAAAGACCTCAGAGTAAAAACCTGGTCACAGCACCTATACCCCTGCACAAGAAGCCCAAAACAAGGACCCTGGTGCCCCCAGAGCAGACCTCAACTTAAAGAATAAATAAATAAGCTGCAATAATGAGTAAGAAGCAAAAAAGAGCCCTCTCTCCATTGAGAGCTTCTGTATCAATAGGGAAGAAGCCAACACAAACCCAGATGAGGACAATAGCCTCAAATTGCCTACATCTGAAACCTCACGAGGGAAGGTGAATTGGTCTCAAGAACAAAAAGCCTTCCTGGAAGAGCTCAAAAAGGATTTTAAAAATCAATTGCAAGAGGTAGAAGAAAAAATGGGGAGAGAAATGAAAGCAAAACAAAAAAACTATGAAAAAAGAATCAGCAGCTTGGAAAAGGAAGCTGAAGAAAACAAAGCCTTAAAAAATTCATTTGGCCAAATGGAAAAAAAGCTGCATAATCTCACTGAAGAAAACAATGCCTTAAAAATTAAAGTGGGACAGTTGGAAGATAAGGAATCCATGAGACACCAGGAATCAGTCAAGCAGAATAAAAAAAATGAAAAAATAGAAGAAAATGTGAAATACTTCATTGGAAAGACAACTGATCTGGAAAACAGATCGAGGAGAGACAATTTGAGAATCATTGGACTGCCTGAAAGCCATGACCAGAAAAAGAATCTAGAGACCATATTCCAGGAAATTATTAAGGAGAACTGCCCTGATATCATAGAATCAGAGGATAAAATCATCATTGAAAGAATCCACCAATCACCTTCTGAAAGAGACCCCAAAAGGAAAACTCCAAGGAATATTGTAGCCAAATTCCAGAATTATCAGGTGAAGGAGAAAATACTCCAAGCAGCCAGAAAGAAGCAATTTAAATATCATGGAGCCACAGTCAGGATTGCTCAGGACCTGGCAGCTTCAACATTAAAGGACCGCAAGGCTTGGAATATGATATTCCGGAAGGCAAAGGAGCTTGGATTGCAGCCAAGAATCTATTACCCAGCAAAAATGTGCATTTTCTTTCAGGGGAAAAGATGGACATTTAATGACATTGGGGACTTTCAATCTTTCCTGGTGAAAAGACCAGAACTGAATAGAAAATTTGATCTCAACATACAAGACTCAAGAGAAGTTTAAAAAGGTAAACGGGGGGGGGGGGGGGGAAAGGTTACCCTATTAGGTTAAGTTGTTTATAACCCTACACAGGAAGATAATACTCATAACTCTTAAGAATTGTAAATGTATTTGGGCAGAGAGAAGGACTTTATATAGAGGGTATAAATATAAATTGTCTTTGATGTGATGATACAAAAGAATTAAGGGGTTAAAAAGGGAGTCTATGGGGAAGAGAGGAAAGGGGAGGTGGAATGGGATGAATTATATCATATGAAGAGGTGGAAAAAAAACCTATTACAATAGAGGGAAAGAAAGGAGGGGGGAACATTGTTTCAACCCTATTCTCATTAGATTTGACTCAAAGAGGGAATAACATATACGTTCATTGGGATAAAGTAACTTAACTCATTCTTTAGGGAAGCAAAAGGGGAAGGGAAAGGGGTGGGGCTGATAGAAGGGAGGACAAAAGCAAGGGAGAAAAGGGTAAAGAAAAGAGAGGGGGGTGATAAAAAGGGAGGGCAGATCAGGGGAGGCAGGGGTAAGAAGTAAAACGTCAGTGAGGAGGAATAGGGTGAAAGAAGGAGGGAAAAGTACAAAGGGGGTAAATAGAATGGAGGGGAATAGACAGTCAGTAATAATAACTGTGAATGTGAATGGGATGAACTCTGCTATAAAACAGAAGCGAATTGCAGAGTGGATTAAAAACCAGAACCCTACAATATGCTGTTTACAAGAAACACATTTGAAGCAGAGAGATACACACAGAGTAAAGGTAAAAGGCTGGAGCAGAATATATTATGCCTCAGCTAAAGTAAAAAAGGCAGGGGTAGCAATCCTTATCTCAGACAAAGTGCAGGCAAAAATAGATCTCATTAAAAGAGATAAGGAAGGAAATTACATCTTACTTAAAGGTACTATAGATAATGAAGTAATATCAATATTAAATATATATGCACCAAGTGGTATAGCATCCAAGTTCTTAGAGGAGAAGTTAAATGAGTTACAAGAGGAATTAGACAGTAATACTATACTAGTGGGGGATCTGAATCTCCCCCTCTCAGAATTAGATAAATCTAGCCAAAAAATAAATAAGAAAGAAGTGAAAGAGGTGAATAGATTACTAGAAGAGTTAGACATGATAGATGTCTGGAGAAAATTGAATGGGGATAGAAAGGAATATACCGGGGGCAGCTAGGTGGAGCAGTGGATAAAGCACCGGCCCTGGATTCAGGAGTACCTGAGTTCAAATCCGGCCTCAGACACTTGACACTTACTAGCTGTGTGACCCTGGGCAAGTCACTTAACCCCCATTGCCCCGCAAAACAAAAAAAAACCAAACAAACAAAAAAAAAAAAGAAAGGAATATACCTTTTTCTCAGCAGTACATGGCACATTTTCAAAAACTGACCATGTATTAGGACACAAAAACATCATAGTCAAATGTAGAAAGGCAGAAATAGTAAATGCATCCTTCTCAGATCATGATGCAATAAAAATTACATGTAAGAAAGAGCCAGGGAAAAGTAGAATGAAAATCAATTGGAAACTAAATAATTTCATTCCAAAGAATGAATGGGCCAAACAAGAAATCATAGAAACAATCAATAACTTTATCCAAGAGAATGACAATAATGAGACAACATACCAAAATCTATGGGATGCAGCCAAAGCAGTGCTTAGGGGAAAATTTATAGCTCTAAATGCTTACATGAATAAGAAAGAGAAAGAGGAGATTAATGAATTGGGCATGCAACTTAAAAAGCTAGAAAAAGAACAAATTAGAAATCCCCAATTAGACACTAAATTAGAGATCCTGAAAATTAAAGGAGAAATTAATAAGATTGAAAGCAAAAAAACTATAGAATTAATCAATAAAACTAAGAGCTGGTTTTATGAAAAAACCAATAAAATAGATAAAATATTGGTTAATTTGATTAAAAAAAGAAAGAAGAAAACCAAATTACCAGTATCAAAAATGAAAAGGGTGATGTTACCACCAATGAAGTGGAAATTAAAGCAATAATTAGGAAATATTTTGCCCAACTGTATGCCAATAAATTTGACAATCTAAATGAAATGGATGAATATTTACAAAAATACAAACTGCCCAGGTTAACTGAAGAGGAAATAAAATCCTAAATAAACCCATATTAGAAAAAGAAATTGAACAAGCTATTAATGAACTCCCTAAGAAAAAATCCCCAGGGCCAGATGGGTTTACGGGTGAATTTTACCAAGAATGAGTGGTTTCAACAACAAATCATAGAAACAATCAATAACTTCATCCAAGAGAATGACAATAATGAGACAACATACAAAAATCTATGAGATGAAGCCAAAGCAGTGTTTAGGGGAAATTTTATATCTCTAAATGCTAAGATAAATAAAAAAGAGAAAGACAACATCAAGGAATTGTGGATGAAACTAAAAAATCTAGAAAAATAATTTTAAAATGCCAATTAAATGCTAAATTAGCAAACCTAAAAAAATCAAAGGAGAAATTAATACAATTGAAAGCAAGAAAACTATAGCATTAATCAATAAAACTAAAAGCTGGTTTTATGAAAAAAAAACAGTAAAATAGATAAAACTTTGTTTAATTCGATTTAAAAAAAAAGAAGAAAACCAAATTACCAGTATGAAAAATGAAAGGGCTGAATTCACCACCAATGAAATGGAAATTAAAGCAATAACTAGGAGCTATTTTGCCCAACTGTATGCCAATAAATTTGATAATCTAAATGAAATGGAAGAATATTTACAAAAATACAAATTTCCCAGGTTAACTGAAGAAGAAATAAAATCCTTATATGCACCCATTTTAGAAAAAGACATTGAACAAGGCATCAATGACCTCCCTAAGAAACAATCTCCATGGACAAATTGGTTGACACGTGAATTCTACCAAACATTTAAAGAACAATTAATTCAAATACTATACAAACTACTTGGAAAGATAAGTGAAGAAGGACTTTTACCAATTTCCTGTTATGGCACAAACATGGTGTTGATACCTAAACCAGACAGAGCCAAAACAGACAAAGTAAATTACAGGCCAATTTCCCTAATGAATATCAATGCAAAAATCTTAAATAAAATACTAGCAAGGAGATTATAGCAAGTGATCACCAGGAAAATACACTATGACCAGGTGGGGTTTATACCAGGAATGCAAGGCTGGTTCACCATTAGAAAAACTATCAACATAATCAACCACATCAATAACAAAACTAATGAAAATCATACAATTATCTCAATAGATACAGAGAAAGTATTTAACAAAATGCAACATTCATTCCTATTAAAAACACTAGAGGGGCAGCTAGGTGGCACAGTGGATAGAGCACTGGCCCTGGAGTCAGGAGGACCTGAGTTCAAAGCCAGCCTCAGACACTTAACACTTACTAGCTGTGTGACCTTGGGCAAGTCACTTAACCCCAATTGCCTCACCAAAAAAAAAAAACTTATGTTAAAAACACTAGAGAGCATAGGAAGAGGTGGAGCTTTTGTTAAAATAATAAGCTGTATCTACTTGAAACCATCAGCAAACAATTATATGTAATGAGGATAAGTTAGAGGCATTCCCGAAAAGATCACAAGTGAAACAGGAATGTCTATCATCACCTCTGTTATTTAATATTGTACTTGAAATATTAGCTATAGCAATAAGAGAAGAAAAAGGAACTAAAGGAATTAGAAATAAAAGTTTCACTCTTTGCATATGACATTAGGGTATACTTAGAGAATCCTAAAGAATCAACTAAAAAACTGTTTGAAACAATTAACAACTTTAGCAAAGTTGGAGGATGTAAAAAACCCCACATAAATCATCATCATTTCTATACATACCCAAGAAAGCTCAGCAGCAAGAGATAGAAAGAGAAATTTCATTTAAAGTAACAGTAGACATATAAAATACTTGGAAATCTAACTTCCAAGACAAACCCAAGAACTCTATGAACACAATTGCAAAACACTTTTCACGCGAATAAAATCAGATCTATGTAATTGGAAAAAATATGAATTGCTCATTGTTAGGCCAGGCTAATATAAAAATAAATGTCAGTTCTACCTAAATTAATTTATCTATTCAGTACCATACCAATCAGACTACCTAAAAATTATTTTTATAGAGTTAGAAAAAGTAATAACAAAATTTATCTGGAAAAACAAAAGTCAAGGATATCAAGGGAACTACTAAAAATAAATGCCCAGGGAGGTGGACTAGCTGTACTAAACCTGAAGCTATACTATAAAGCCGCAGTCATCAAAACTATTTGGTACTGGCTAAGAAATAGAGTGGCAGATCAATGGAATAGGTTAGGCAGAGGAGAAACAGTAGTAAATAACGTTAGTAATCTACTGTTTGATAAACACAAAGACTCTAGCTTCTGGGATAGGAACTCAGTATTTGACAAAAACTGCTGGGAAAACTGCAACATAGTATGGCAGAAACTAGGAATAGACCAACATCTTACAACTTATACAAAAGTAAGGTCAAAATGGGTTCAAGTTTTAGACATAATGGTTGATACCATAGATATATTAGGAGAGGAAGGAATAATTTACCTCTCAGATCTATGGAGAGGAAAACAATTTATGTCCAAAAAAGAGATAGAGAATATTATGAAATGCAAGATGGAAGACTTTGATTACATTAAATTAAAAAGGTTTTGTACAAACAGAAGTGATGAAACCAAAATTAGAAGGAAGGCAGAAAACTGGGAAACATTTTTACAGTCAACATTTCTGATAAAGGCCTCATTTCTAAAATATATGGGGAACCAAATCAAATTTTTAAGAATCCAAGTTATTCCCCAATTGAGAAATGGTGGGCCAACTAGGTGGCACAGTGAATAAAGCACTGGCCCTGGATTCAGGAGTACCTGAGTTCAAATCTGGCCTCAGACACTTAACACTAGCTGTGTGACCCTAGGCAAGTCACTTAACCCAAATTGCCCTAAAAAAAAAAAAGAGAGAGAGAGAGAGAGAGAGAGGGAAATGGCGAAAGGGTATGAACAGGCAGTTTTCTGATGAAGTAATCAAAGCTATCTATTGCCATACAAAAAAAATGCTCTAAATCACTATTGATTAGAGAAATGCAAATTAAAAAACCTCTGAGATACCACCTCACACCTATCAGATTGTCTAATATGACACAAAAGGAAAATAGTAAATGTTGGAGAAATTTTGGAAAAAATGGAACACTAATGCATCGTTAGTGGAGCTGTAAACTGATCCGACCATTCTGGAGAGCAATTTGGAACTATACCCAAAGGGCTACCCAGTGGAATCACTGCTAGATCTCTATCCCAAAGAGACCATAGAAAAGAGAAAAGGACCCACATGCACAAAAATATTCATAGCAGCTCTCTTTGTGGTGAGAAAGAATTAGAAATCTAGGGAATGTCCATCAATAGGGGAATGGCTAAAGAAGTTGTGGTGTATGAATGTAATGGAATACTATTGTGGTATAAGAAACAATGAGCAGGAGGAGTTCAGAGAAACCTGAAAGGACTTACGTGGACTGCTGCTGTTTGAGAGGAGTAGAGGGGCAACTAAGTGGTGCAGTGGATAAAGCACCAGCCCTGGAGTCAGGAGCACCCGAGTTCAAATCTGGCTTCAGAAACTTAATACTTACTAGCTGTGTGACCCTGGGCAAGTCACTTAACCCTCATTACCCTAAAAAAAAATAAAGTACGAGAGGAGTAGAACCAGGAGAACATTTTACACTAACAGCAACAATGTGTGACAACCAATGGTAAAAGACTTGGCTTTTGTCAACAGTTTCAAAGAACTCATGATAGAAAATGTTCTCAACATCCAGAAAAAAAGAACTGTGAATGCAGATTGAACCATACTGTTTCTAGTTTTGGGCTGTATTTTCCCTTCTTTTTTGAGGTTTTTCCCTTGTGCTCTGATTCTTTCTTCACAAGATGAATGTAGATGTAGAAATATGTTTAATATATATGTATATACATATACATATATATGTGTGTATATATACATATAAAACCTATATTAGATTGCTTTCCATCTTGGGGAGGAGGGAGGGAAAAGAGGGTGGGAGAAAAATTTGGAACTAAAAATCCTATGAAAACAAATGTTGAAAATTATCCTTATACATAACTAGAAAATAATAAAATACTTTAAAAAATAAAGTCAAGATGACCATTGTTGGAGTTCAAATATGGTTCATTTCCTGGCATGGAAGTGTTATACTGCCCAGGTTTGTCAGGCATACACAAATGAAGTCAGCACAATGGCTCTGTAGATTTTCAGTTTCATTGTCAGTCAAATACCTCTTCTTTCCCTTTAGGAGCTCCAACACACTGAGTAATTACACTGGTAATGTGTGAGTCAACCTCATTATCAGTGTGTACCTCCCCAGAAAGTATACTGCCAAAGTAAGTGAACTTATCCACAGTATTCAAAACTTCTCCAATTGTTGTAACTGATTGTTCCATGTATGGATGGTGTGGTACTGGCTGATGGAGCACCTGTGTTTTCTTAGTATTAATTGTTAGGACAAAATTAGTACAATCAGCAGAGAATCTATATTTTGTTGCATCTCAGCTTCAGTGACTACAATGATCACACAATCATTTGCAAACAAAAAACTCATGCACCAACACTCTCTCTACTTTAGTCTTGGCTTGTAGTCTTTTCAAGTTGAAGAATTTAACATCAGTGCAGTACCTAAACTCTATGCCATGTTTATCCTCATTGAAGATATGTGACAACATGTCTAAAAGCATCATGTTAAAAAACATAAGAGGAAGCACATAGCCTTGTTTCACTCCAGTGGTGACTGGGAAAACCTGAGAGCCCTGTTCATTATACAAAACCAGGCAAGCATGCCATCATGAAAATGACTTACAATATTGATAAAAATATTTGGGCAACCAAATTTTGAAAAAAAAATTCCATAATGCCTCATGACTAACAATATTAAAGGCCTCAGTGAGATCAATAAGCAATGTTTATAGATCTCCATTCATTTCTCTTGGAATCATAGGGAAGCAAAAAACATATGGACCTCTCCTTGGCTCTTTCTGAAGCTATACTAGTTCTCAGCTGGATGGTCATATTTCAGATGAAAGATCAGCCTATTAAGGAGGACCCTGCCCAGAATCTTGGAAGCAATGAATAAAAGAGAGACCCCACTTCTCACGATTGTCACAGGACAATCTATTTCCTTTACCTTTACAGAGATTGACAATGGAGTAATCCTTGAACTCCTTAGGAATATCCTCCTCCTGTCATATAACCCCAAAATTTCATTCAACTTTTCTGTGAGCAATGGAACCTCTTCTTTGTCAATCTCAGCTATAATAGAATCAGCTAGACCAGGTGCTTTGATACAGGAGAATAGTCCAATGGCTTTATAAAGGTCTTCTTCAATTGGGAATTTGCCTGGAGAAGGATTGATTTCACCTGAGGTAAATGATTAGCGGCTTCAGCATTGATTGATGACTGTTGAGAAAACTATGGAAGTGTTTCACCAGGATCATGTCTTTATCACTAATCAATGTGGATCCATAAACACTGAGGAGTCAAGATGCATCACAGATTCTTTAGCCCATAAATAGTCTTCAGGGCATCATAAAATACTTTGGATCATTGCTATCAGCATGAAACTGAATTTCATCTGCCTACTTACTGAGCCAAAAATGCTGCATCTCTCTAAACTTCACTTGTACTTTACTTTTCATGGAGTTGAATGCCGTCTTCTTAGACAGATGAAATATCTTGCTGGTAAACCCCGTGGAGTTATTGTTTTTCATTTAGCAGCTTCTGAATTTCCCCATCGTTTTCATCAAACCAGTCTTGCAGTTTGAAAGTATTCTGATCCAGATGAGCAAGTGAAATGCAATACACCAAATCTCTGAAAGTTACCCACTCCTTTTCTGCTTTATTGTTGCCAATGTTTGTTGGCTTAACTCTCCCACTAATTTAGCAAAGAACTGTTCTCAGTCAGAGAGCTCTAATCTGTTGACAATAAGTCTTCGGGTAATCATTTTGCCTTGAGGCCACTGCATTTTTTGAAAGTGAGTATTTAGCTTGGAGAGGATAAATCTATGAAAAATCCAGCTCTCTGCACCACACATTGCCTTCATCACTCTCACACCCTATTTCTTCTCTTTACAATGGCATAGTCTATTAAGTGCCAAAGTTTGCTGCCAAGGTGCATCCACAAAATTTTATTGTGTGTAGGTAAATGGAAGACAGTGTTGGTGATGAAAAGGTTCTGAGATACACAAATTTTTAGTAATAAGTGACTATTGCTGCTGTTTTTTCCAACTCTATTCCTGCTAAGTTTGGTAGGCTGAGCCTACTCTAGCATTAAAGTAATCCAGAATTAAAAACTTGTCCTTTTTTTACACATTGAGGATGAAGGTCTCCAGGTCTTCATAAATTTTTTTATTGGCCTCATCAGGGTTTGTCATGGTGGGAGCATAGGCATTGATGATGGTGGTATGACATTTCCCTACAGGTGACAATCACATTATCATGAGTCTGTCATTTATTCTTTTTGGTAGGAAGACAAGCTTATTTACTAAATTAGTTTTTTTGGTGTTTTTTTAAATATATTTATTGGCAGGGCAATGAGGATTGAGTGACTTACACAGATTCACACAGCTAGATAAGTGTCAATTGTCTCAGGCTGGATTTGAACTCAGGTCCTCCTGAATCCAGGGCCCATGCTTTATCCACTGTACCACCTAGCTGCCCCCAACTATATTAGTTTTGATTGTAAAACCTATGCCAGCTTCATAGCACTCCCTTTCATTGTGGTCACTTCATAAAAACAAACAAACAAACATGCTGCCATCTCCAACTTCAGTAAACTGGCCTTTCTTTGCCAGCCTTATTTCACTCAGGGATGTTATTTGAAGGTGACACCTGCTGAGTTCTCTCATAAGAGCTGTTCATCTTTTAATTCTATTGGATTTTGTGTTGTCTATAAGTGTGCACATTGATAGTGAGTGGAATAATGTCTGCAGAAGTTATTGTACATGTTTTGACCTTAGGATGGGATCCCCACCTGCCACAATAAATAGGCCAGGGTTGTGTAAGCAGACATTTTTAGGGCATCTTTTCTAGACCCCTCCTCACACCTGGAGGTGAGCAGTGCTGTCCTTAAAGGGTGATTAGACACTCAATGGGGATTGTGGAATCCCAATGCTTCCAGTGAGAAGATGGCCCTATGGTCTGGGCCCTCTGTGTGCAGGGTTATGACTATAGCTCCCAGTATATCTGCACCTACTCCTTCATCAATTGCTTGTTG
The DNA here is from genome assembly GCF_019393635.1 of Dromiciops gliroides. NCBI lineage: Eukaryota > Metazoa > Chordata > Mammalia > Microbiotheria > Microbiotheriidae > Dromiciops > Dromiciops gliroides. Next base: position 285,240,659 of record NC_057863.1, read on the forward strand.
CCACAGGACTTTAATATAGGCAAAAGGGCAAAATGGTATGGGTGATATTGTTTTACTTGAGCATAAATTGGACTTAATTAAAGCAGAGTTGCATGAAGTTATTGGCTTCACTCTCTCTTCCAAAGTTATCATAATCCAGTGGCAGGACAGTCAAGGTGACTAGTAATAGCTTGAGATGCAGTGCATGACCTTGGTATCTTTGACGTCTAACCAAGCTCTATGTGCTCCACAGTACCGATAGCTTATTTAGCTGACCTTACTAGAATGTGGTGTAAAGGAAACACAGAGGATTTTGAGTTCTTGGATATAGGTTCAAGTCCTATTGTTCTAGAAATAAGGGGGTTGAAACCCCTATAATTTATCCTATCAAGATAACTCTTTTGTCAGACATATTTCTTAGATTTGGGGAGGAATGCATGCTAGTGCGATTGGGATGGAAATGAATCAGAGGCATAGGGCTAATGTAATAGGTAAGAAGTTTTTTCATAATAAATGTATGAGTTGATCATATCGGAATCGGGGGTAGGATGCTCGAATTCATAAAAATATGAGTGTTAAGGCTGTTGTTTTGATTATAAAAGTTAATGAACTAGCATGAGGGGTAAATAGGTTAATTGAGGTTCCTATAAATAGAATAGTGGTTATGGCATTTATAGCAATGATGTTAGCATATTCTGCTAGAAAGAATATGGCAAAAGGGCCTGCGGCATACTCTACGTTAAAGCCTGATACTAGTTCTGATTCACCTTCAGTTAGGTCGAAAGGGGCTCGATTAGTTTCGGCTAGGGTAGAAATGTATCATATTACAGCTAGTGGTCATGAGACGATGATTATTCATATGTTTTCTTGAGTAATAATAAGTGTTTTTAAAGTGAAGGAGCTATTAATGAGTATAATTGATAGGAGAATGATAGCTAAAGTTACTTCATAAGAGATGGTTTGAGCAACAGCTCGAAGGGCTCCAATTAGGGCATATTTTGAGTTGGATGCTCAGCCTGATCATAGGATTGAGTATACGGAGAGTCCTGACAGTGCTAGGATGAATAGTAGGCCTAGATTTATATCTACTAAGGTGTTAGGTATTGGGAGGGGTGTTCAGATGGTTAATGCTAGGGTTAGGGCTAAGATTGGGGCAATAATGAATATTAGTATTGAGGATGTGAGTGGTCATAGGGGTTCTTTTGTGAATAGTTTTACTGCGTCAGCGAATGGTTGAAGTAGGCCAAAAGGTCCTACGATATTTGGGCCTTTACGGAATTGTATGTAGCCTAGGACTTTTCGTTCAATTAGTGTAAGGAAGGCTACTGCTAGTAGGATGGGGACAATATATAAGAGTAGGTTAATAATGAACACATATTAAGGAGAGGACTTGAACCTCTGGGTGTAAAGGTTTAAGTTTTACGCAATTACCAACTCTGCCACCTTAATAGCCATTTTCTATGGAATAAAGATGTCGAATTAAGATATTAAGATAATTTCATATGTTACTTCTAAGGCTCATTAGTAATGTTGGCCTTATTTCTCTTGTCCTTTCGTACTGGGAGAAATAAAAATACAGATAGAAACCGACCTGGATTTCTCCGGTCTGAACTCAGATCACGTAGGACTTTAATCGTTGAACAAACGAACCATTAATAGCGGTTACACCATTGGGATGTCCTGATCCAACATCGAGGTCGTAAACCCTAATTGTCGATATGGGCTCTTAAATAGGATTGCGCTGTTATCCCTGGGGTAACTTGTTCCGTTGATCAATATTTGGGTCAATTACTGGTATTGCTACACTTAGATTGGTAGAATCTAGGTTATGTCATTCGGAGGTTGTTTTATGCTCCGAGGTCACCCCAACCAAAGATTATGATATAGAGCTCGTGGTCTTAGTCCCTTGGGGTGAAAATGGGTAGAGATATATCATGAATCTTAAGCTCCACAGGGTCTTCTCGTCTTGTATTTATATCCCCGCCTCTGCACGGGGAGGTCAATTTCACTGATAGAGAATAAGAGACAGTTAAGCCCTCGTCAGTGCCATTCATACGAGTCCCTAATTAGGAGACAAGTGATTATGCTACCTTTGCACGGTCAGGATACCGCGGCCGTTAAAGTTTAACTCACTGGGCAGGCGATGCCTCTAATATTTGTTATGCTAGAGGTGATGTTTTTGGTAAACAGGCGGGGTTTTAGTTTGCCGAGTTCCTTTTATTCTTTTTTATCTTTCCTTTAGATGCACACCTGTGTTGGGTTAACAATAAGTGATATAATTTGCTAGTTCTTGATTGTAATTATTGGTTTGTTAATTGTTAGTGGGTTTTCCGTTACTAATGTAAGCTTGTGCAAGGAGAAGGGATTCTTGTTACTAATTTTAGCATTATGTCTTCTATAAAAATATAGGATCATCCAATATTCATATTAGGGGTTTTGTTTAATTAGTGGGATTAAGGAGTAATAATGTTTGAGCTTTAACGCTTTCTTAATTGGTGGCTGCTTTTAGGCCCACAATGTATGTAAGGATAGCATTACCCTCTAATAAAGTTTGTTTACATGATCAAAAGAGTTGTCCCTCTTTTGATTAGCTTTTAAATTTAAGGTGTGGTTTTATTTTCACTAAATATATAATTTAAAGTTGAACTAAAATTCGTATTTTGGACAACCAGCTATCTTTAAGTTCGATTGGCTTTTCACCTCTACTATAAAATCTTCTCACTATTTTGCTACATAGACGAGTTGGTTCTTATATACTGTTTTATAGTAGCTCACTTAATTTCGGGGGGTCGGGCGTAATTCTTTTTGTCCGGTTTAACTAGCTAAATCATTATGCAAAAGGTAAAAGGTTTAGTCTTTGCTTTTTTATGCTTTAATTTGTCTTTCAGTTTTCCCTTGCGGTACTATCGTTATAGCGCATTGTATCTGTTCTATCACCTATACTTGGATGAGTTAAATGTTTTGTAAATATAATAAAATAGTTATTTGAGGTTTGTAAAGGCTAAGCGATTGGCTCAAAATGGTCAGAATCAACTGAAATCTTTTAGGTGTAAGCTAAATGCTTTAAATTAAGCTACATTTTGGTATTCCAAGTGCACTTTCCAGTACACTTACCATGTTACGACTTTTCTCCTCTTTATTATGTATTAACTTTATTATTTATTTAGTTTATATGATCGAGGAGGGTGACGGGCGGTGTGTGCGCGCCCTATTGCCTATTTCAATTAGGCTCTCTACTCCTAATTTACTACTAAATCCTCCTTCAGGTCTTAGATTTCATAAGGCCATTCGTTATGTTCTAGTTTAGAAAATGTAGCCCATTGCTTCCCTCTTCATATGCTACACCTTGACCTAACGTTTTTATGATTATATAGTTTTGCCTACTTTGGGTCCCTATTGGGGTGAGCTGACGATGGCGGTATATAGGCTGTATTGGCAAGAAGAGGTGGGGTTTATCGGGGTTTATCGATTATAGAACAGGCTCCTCTAGGTGGGTTTAGGGCACCGCCAAGTCCTTTGAGTTTTAAGCATTAGCTAGTAGTTCCCTGGCGAATAGTTTTGTTTTTTAACTATTTGGGTTTAGGGCTAAGCATAGTGGGGTATCTAATCCCAGTTTGTGTCTTAGCTATCGTGTGTTCAGTGTAGATTAAAGTCACTTTAGTTGCATATTTTGGTATTAACTATAACGTTTTACAGTTTAGTTAGGTTTTAACTTTATTAGAGTATTATACTTAAACACGCTTTACGCCGGTGGTCTGTTAATTTGGGTTAATCGTATGACCGCGGTGGCTGGCACGAAATTTACCAACCCTATTAAATTATGACTCAGTCAAACTTTCGTTTATGGCTTAATGTTAGTCACTGCTGTATCCCGTGGGGGTGTGGTTAAGCAAGGTGTAATGGGCTACCCAGGGGGTGTGCCTGATACCAGCTCCTTTTAACTTTATATAGTTTTTAAGGGCATTCTCACCGGTTAGCGGAAACTTGCATGTGTAGGTCTAATTAGAATTAACAGTAAGGCTAGGACCAAACCTTTGTGTTTATGGGGCTTGTGAAAGCCCGTCTAAGCATTTTCAGTGCTTCGCTTTATGTTAAGCTACATTAACGGGTTAGTTAATGTTTTTAAATAGATGAGTTTATTTCTATAGTATGTCAGTATTGGCTTGCTGGTAAGTTTGGTTTTTTTTTCAAAAAAAGTAACAAAAAAATTCAAAATTTTAATTCTGGAGTTTCATAATAATTGATTTTTAAAGTTTTTTTCTATAGGTTTCATTGGTTTATCTATACTTATCTATACTTATCTATACTTATCTATACTTGTTTATATTTGTTTATATTTGTTTATACTTGTTTATATTTGTTTATATTTGTTTATATTTGTTTATACTTGTTTATACTTGTTTATACTTGTTTATACTTGTTTATACTTGTTTATACTTGTTTATACTTGTTTATACTTGTTTATACTTGTTTATACTTGTTTATACTTGTTTATACTTGTTTATACTTGTTTATACTTGTTTATACTTGTTTATACTTGTTTATACTTGTTTATACTTGTTTATAGTGATTACCCATGAATACTCCTCGTGAACAGTTGACTGTTTGCTAAAGAAAATATCGTCCGGTTTTGGGGTTTGACGGAAGTGATTTATTTAGTAAGGGGGTAAGGGGGTTTAGATGAACATAAACGTTCATTTAAATTATTATAAATTATTATAAATTATTATAAATTATTATAAATTATTATAAATTATTATAAATTATTATAAATTATTATAAATTATTATAAATTATTATAAATTATTATAAATTATTATAAATTATTATAAATTATTATAAATTATTATAAATTATTATAAATTATTATAAATTATTATAAATTATTATAAATTCGCCTGTTCGCCTGTTCGTGTGCTTGTGTGCTTGTGTGCTTGTGTGCTTGTGTGCTTGTGTGCTTGTGTGCGGGGGGGGGGAATAAATAGATATATTGTAGTTAAAGAAATATTATAAGTTAATATATATATATATATATAATTATGTCTTACGATCATTGACTTATATAACCCATGAATTAATTCATTTAATATATTAGTTCCTTATCAAAACATCTCCGTGCCAACCAATCTTATCATTTGGAGTCATGTTGTGTCTGCGATGCATTCACGTGCCGTCACTCATGTATAAACCTATGTGTATCAATCATTGAATGTTCGTCTGCTTTCTCTATCGGCGATCTCCAGGCTACCGCCATGGTGATTAACCTCCCCCAAAAAAAAATCCCCCTAATGCCAGTTAACAGAAAGGCAATGCCGCGATTATGCGTTATATGCACTCAAGTCATCACAAATGCCTCTACGAAAAGCATGGTTTAGCTGATAAAGGAACTTATGGGCCTGAAGTAGCAACCAGATGCCAGTCAAAGAGACTAAGGTTCGTCCGCATTTAATGGGCCTGCTCTGAAGGATGTTGTATCTTTGGTGGGCGGGATGCTGATCTCTCGTGAGTTGAGGAAAGAGGTACACCTTGTAGTAGAGATATGCTAGTTAAGTTTGATTTGTTATTCCTTCTTCATTGATTATATGTCTATGTACTCCAACAGTTAATGTCTTATGTAATATATGAGATAAACTTGTTATGTACAATTATGAGATATTATTGGTTAAGATATGCTTGTATATTAATTAAACGATAGTAATGTTTAGTAAAATGTATCTCGCAAACTTATGAAACAAATCAGCCCCTATGACTATTATTACTCTTCTCACCCTACTCTCCTTAGGAGGACTCCCACCCCTAACAGGCTTTATTCCAAAATGACTCATTCTCCATGAACTAGTTGCCAACAACAGCATCACAATAGCAACCTCAATAGCCTTATCAGCCCTACTCAACCTCTTCTTTTATATACGTATCATCTATGCAGCCGCCCTCACCATATTCCCTACAACCAATAACTCAAAGCTTCGTTGACTCCACACATCCACTAATATAACCTCAATAATTCCCACACTTACAATTATTTCATCTCTTCTACTTCCTCTATCCCCCCTACTAATTAACCTAATATACTAAGAACTACAAGCCTTTATCTTGCATCCTTCGAACGCAAATCGAACACTTTAACTTAAGCTAAATTCTCCCTATCCTTCAAGCCCTGGCAGCAATCAGCTACTCCTCTGAATTTGCAATTCAACGTAACAAATACTTCAAGGCCTCATAAAGACTTAGGCTAACCTAGACCAAAGGCCTTCAAAGCCTTAAGTAGGTGTTAAACTCACCTAGTCTTTGCCCCATTCACTTCCCCTCCGCCTTGTAAGAAAAAAAAGGCGGAGGGGCCCCGGGCACCCAGATAAGTCTTTACCTCTAAATTGGAGGGTTTTTATCCCACTAAATCTTAGTTAACAGCTAAGCACCTAAACATTTGGCTTCAATTTATTCATTGGTAAAAAGAGATATTTAGTCTCTGTCTTTGAATTTACAGTTCAATGCTTGCCTCAGCCATTTTACCTATGTTCATTAACCGTTGACTATTCTCAACAAACCATAAAGATATTGGCACCCTTTACTTACTATTTGGTGCTTGAGCAGGAATAGTTGGTACAGCTCTAAGCCTATTAATCCGAGCTGAGCTTGGCCAACCTGGAACCCTGATTGGGGATGATCAGATTTATAATGTAATTGTTACCGCTCACGCATTTGTCATAATTTTCTTTATAGTAATACCCATTATAATTGGAGGGTTTGGCAACTGACTAGTCCCTCTAATAATTGGAGCACCTGACATAGCTTTCCCTCGCATAAACAATATAAGCTTCTGATTATTACCCCCTTCATTCCTCCTATTGCTTGCATCATCTACAGTTGAAGCCGGGGCTGGAACCGGATGAACAGTCTATCCTCCTCTGGCTGGCAATTAGCCCACGCAGGAGCCTCCGTGGACCTTGCCATTTTTTCACTTCACCTTGCAGGAATTTCATCTATTCTGGGAGCTATTAATTTCATTACAACCATTATTAATATGAAACCACCAGCTATGTCTCAATATCAAACTCCACTATTTGTCTGATCAGTAATAATCACGGCAGTTCTTCTCCTTCTATCCCTCCCAGTTCTAGCTGCAGGAATTACTATATTACTTACAGATCGCAACCTAAATACGACATTCTTTGATCCAGCAGGTGGAGGAGACCCAATCTTGTATCAACATCTCTTCTGATTCTTTGGTCACCCTGAAGTATATATTCTTATTCTTCCAGGTTTCGGTATTATTTCACACATTGTAACTTACTACTCTGGCAAAAAAGAACCATTCGGTTATATAGGAATAGTATGAGCAATAATGTCCATTGGATTCCTAGGCTTCATTGTATGAGCCCACCATATGTTTACAGTAGGACTTGACGTAGATACTCGAGCTTATTTCACCTCAGCTACGATAATTATTGCAATTCCTACTGGGGTAAAAGTATTTAGCTGATTAGCCACTCTCCACGGAGGTAACATTAAATGATCCCAGCAATACTATGAGCTATTGGGTTTATTTTCCTATTTACAATTGGAGGATTAACAGGAATCGTTCTAGCTAATTCATCTTTAGATATCGTTCTTCATGATACCTACTATGTGGTAGCTCACTTCCACTATGTCCTTTCAATAGGCGCCGTATTCGCAATTATAGGAGGATTTGTACACTGATTCCCTTTATTTACAGGCTATATGCTTAGCGATATGTGAGCAAAAATCCATTTTTTCATTATGTTTGTAGGAGTGAATATAACATTCTTCCCTCAACACTTCTTAGGGCTATCAGGCATACCACGACGTTACTCAGATTACCCAGATGCCTACACTACATGAAATATTATATCATCAATTGGCTCCTTCATCTCCCTAACTGCCGTAATTCTTATATTATTTATCATCTGAGAGGCTTTTGCATCTAAACGAGAAGTCTCTTCCGTTGAATTAACCACAACCAATATCGAATGACTATACGGCTGTCCCCCTCCTTATCACACATTTGAGCAGCCGGTCTTCGTTAAATCTTAAACTGGGTACAAGAAAGGGAGGAATTGAACCCCCTAAAATTGATTTCAAGTCAACTCCATAACCTCTATGACTTTCTCATAAGATATTAGTAACAATCATTACGTAACTTTGCCATAGTTAAATTATAGGTTTAAACCCTATATATCTTATATGCCTTACCCAATAGAACTAGGCTTTCAAGATGCCACATCCCCTATTATAGAGGAATTAACGTATTTCCATGATCATACCTTAATAATCGTTTTCCTAATCAGCTCATTAGTTCTATATATCCTTCTCTTAATACTTACAACAAAACTAACTCATACCAGTACAATGGATGCCCAAGAAGTAGAAACAATCTGAACCATTCTACCAGCTGTTATCTTAATCCTAATTGCTCTCCCATCCCTTCGCATCCTATACATAATAGACGAAATTTATAACCCTTATATAACAGTAAAAGCTATAGGTCATCAATGGTATTGAAGTTATGAATATACCGATTATGAAGACTTAATATTTGACTCTTATATGATTCCTACCCGTGACTTAGACCCAGGTCAATTTCGACTACTTGAAGTTGACAATCGAATGGTTCTACCAATAGAACTTTCAATCCGTATATTAATTTCATCAGAAGACGTACTCCATGCATGAGCCGTACCATCCCTGGGGTTGAAAGCTGATGCTATCCCAGGACGACTTAATCAAGTAACCCTTACATCTACCCGACCGGGTATTTATTATGGTCAATGCTCAGAAATTTGTGGCTCCAACCATAGTTTTATACCAATTGTTCTAGAGATATCTACGCTAAAATATTTCGAAAAATGGTCTTCTATGATGCAATCATTTTTGAGTAGAACCCAAATACCGCTAGTATTTTAAGGAATTAAAAATCCCTCAAAACCCATGCCACAATTAGACACTTCAACATGATTTCTAACTATTACCCTTATGATTATTTCCCTTTTCTGCATTTATCAACTAAAAATAATGAATCAAAATATAATCTCTATTATAGCACAGGATGAAAAAATCAAACCTACAAAAACAACTTTACCCTGAGAGAAAAAATGAACGAAAATCTATTTGCCCCATTCATCACCCCTACTATCCTAGGTATTTCAACACTACCAATCATTATATTATTCCCATGCCTAATTTTAACAACCCCAAAACGTTGATTACCCAACCGAATCCAAATTTTACAAATTTGATTAATTCGCCTAATTACCAAACAAATAATATCAATACACAATCAACGAGGCCGATCATGAACCCTAATACTTATATCACTTATCTTATTTATTGCATCAACAAATCTACTGGGTCTTCTTCCATATTCTTTCACCCCAACAACACAGCTATCAATAAATATTGGTATAGCTATCCCACTCTGAATAGGAACAGTAGTTATAGGCTTCCGAAACAAACCCAAAGTCTCTTTAGCCCACTTTCTCCCTCAAGGAACTCCTACCCCACTGATCCCTATACTAATTATCATCGAAACAATCAGCCTATTTATTCAACCGCTAGCCTTAGCAGTCCGACTAACAGCCAATATTACTGCTGGCCACCTTCTTATTCACCTCATTGGCTCTGCAACATTAGCCCTGTCATCCATTAGCATAACAGTATCTACAATTACATTCACTATCCTGTTCCTCTTAACAATCTTAGAACTAGCAGTAGCTATAATCCAAGCCTATGTTTTTACTCTCCTAGTAAGCCTATATTTGCATGATAATTCATAATGACCCACCAAACCCATGCCTACCACATAGTTAATCCTAGTCCATGACCTCTAACAGGGGCCCTCTCAGCCCTCCTAATTACATCAGGACTTATTATATGATTCCATTATAACTCTTTATCCCTATTAATCATTGGCCTCACTACCATACTATTAACAATATATCAATGATGACGAGATATCGTTCGAGAAGGGACGTACCAAGGTCATCATACCCCTGTTGTCCAAAAAGGTTTACGATATGGCATAATTCTTTTCATCCTATCAGAAGTTTTCTTCTTCTTGGGGTTCTTCTGAGCTTTTTATCATTCTAGCCTAGCTCCAACCCACGAGCTTGGGGGTTGCTGACCCCCAACGGGTATCCACCCCCTAAACCCACTAGAAGTCCCACTACTTAATACATCCATCCTCCTTGCTTCCGGAGTATCAATTACATGAGCCCATCATAGCCTTATAGAAGGAAACCGCAAACAAATGATTCAAGCACTAGGCATTACTATTATTCTAGGAATGTATTTTACAGCCCTACAAGCCATAGAATATTATGAAGCCTCCTTTACTATTTCAGATGGAGTATATGGCTCAACCTTCTTTGTAGCTACAGGATTTCATGGATTACATGTCATTATTGGCTCTACTTTCCTAATTGTCTGTTTAATCCGACAATTTCATTATCACTTCACATCTACTCATCATTTTGGCTTTGAGGCAGCAGCCTGATACTGACACTTTGTAGACGTAGTATGATTATTCCTTTATGTTTCTATCTACTGATGAGGTTCATATTTTTCTAGTATAATTAGTACTACTGATTTCCAATCATTAAGTTCTGGGTAAAACCAGAGAAAAATAATTAATCTTATTATTATCTTGCTGGTAAACACTTTATTAGCCTCTATCGTTGTTTTAATTGCCTTTTGACTGCCTCAAATATATTTATACTTAGAGAAATCAAGCCCATACGAGTGCGGATTTGACCCCCTGGGGTCCGCTCGCCTGCCATTTTCAATAAAATTTTTTCTGGTCGCCATTACATTTCTCTTATTTGATCTAGAAATCGCCTTACTCTTGCCCTTGCCCTGAGCAATCCAATTACCTAATCCAAAAGTCACACTAGTCTTCTCATATGGTTTAATTTTACTACTAACAGCAGGTCTGGCTTATGAATGATTCCAAAAAGGCCTAGAATGAACCGAATAGGTTTTTAATCTAATTAAGATAATTGATTTCGACTCAATAAATCATGGTTTAAACCCATGACTACCTTATAATATCAATCAATTTAAACCTAATTATAGCCTTCTCATTAGCCCTACTAGGGGTCCTCATTTACCGATCACACCTTATATCAACACTTCTATGTTTAGAAGGAATGATGCTATCCCTATTTGTCCTTATAGCACTTCTAATTTCTCATTTCCACATAACTTCTTTATCAATACTACCCCTAATCCTTTTAGTCTTTTCAGCATGCGAGGCAGGAATTGGATTAGCCCTACTAGTCAAAACTTCTACCAACTATGGCAACGATTACATTCAAAACCTAAATCTACTACAATGCTAAAAATCTTAATCCCAACCTCAATGCTCATCCCCCTAACCTGATACTCCAAAAAACAGTGAGTATGAATTAATCCCACCATATATAGCCTTATTATTAGTTCTGCTAGCTTACCTCTCTTATACCACAACTCAGACCTAGGTTACAATTACAACTCCTCCTTCTCTATAGATTCCCTATCAAGCCCCTTACTAGTTCTATCTTGCTGATTACTACCATTAATAATAATTGCCAGCCAAAGCCATTTAACCAATGAACCATTACTCCGAAAAAAAGTATACCTAACTATATTAATTATCCTTCAACTATCCCTAATTGCAGCCTTTACATCGTCAGAACTTATCATATTTTACATTTTATTCGAAACAACACTCATCCCCACCCTTATCGTAATTACACGATGAGGAAACCAAAATGAACGACTAAACGCTGGCTTATATTTTCTCTTTTATACCCTAGCAGGATCACTACCATTACTAGTCGCTCTATTACTCATATACTATAACCTTGGATCCCTACATATCTTAACTATATCCCTATTCTCCCCAGCTTTAAACTTTTCCCCCTCGAGCTCTATTCTATGATACGCATGCATAATTGCATTTATAGTCAAAATACCTCTATATGGCCTCCACCTATGACTTCCCAAAGCCCACGTTGAAGCCCCAATTGCAGGCTCTATAGTCTTAGCCGCTATTCTCTTGAAACTTGGAGGTTATGGCATCATACGAATTACAATTTTTACCCACCCGGTCACTACTAACCTAGCTTATCCATTCATCATTCTATCTATATGAGGCATAATTATAACAAGCTCTATCTGCTTACGCCAGACAGACTTAAAATCACTCATCGCTTATTCCTCTGTCAGTCACATAGGTCTAGTTATTATTGCTGCTCTCATACAATCCACACTAAGCTTTATAGGAGCTACAACCCTGATAATTGCTCATGGCCTCACCTCCTCTATATTATTCTGCCTAGCTAACACTAATTATGAACGTATCCACAGCCGAACAATAATTCTCACTCGAGGCCTTCAAATAATTCTTCCCCTTATATGTGCCTGATGACTATTAGCTAGTTTAGCTAATTTAGCCCTACCCCCAACCATTAACCTGCTAGGAGAACTTATAGTCATCATTTCATCCTTCTCATGATCTAACTTCTCCATAATCTTACTAGGAATCAACACAGTAATTACTGCACTCTACTCTTTACATATATTAATTACCTCACAACGAGGTAAATTTACACACCACATAAATCCTATCAAACCCTCCATAACCCGCGAACACATCCTTATAACCCTCCACCTTATTCCCCTACTCATCATCTCCTTAAGCCCCAAATTCATTTTGGGTCTTACATACTGCAAATATAGTTTAATAAAAACATTAGATTGTGAATCTAAACATAGAAGTTTAAACCTTCTTATATGCCGAGAAAGTCCAAAGAACTGCTAACTCTTTAACCCGCATTTAACACATGCGGCTTTCTTACTTTTAAAGGATAATAGTAATCCATTGGTCTTAGGAACCAAAAACTTTGGTGCAACTCCAAATAAAAGTAATTAATATATTAATTAATACACTCATTTTACTATCCATTAGCATTTTAATCTTTCCACTAATCATTAATATAATTACTCCCCATAAAACCCAACACTTCCCCTTATACTGTAAAAATGCAGTAAAACTAGCCTTCTTTACTAGCCTACCTCCAACCCTCATATTCATTTACTCGGGCCAAGAATCAACAATTACTAATTGACAATGATTCTCAATTAGCTCATTTAACATTTCTATAAGCTTTAAACTAGACTATTTCGCTCTTATCTTCATTCCAATCGCACTATATGTAACCTGATCTATCCTAGAATTTTCCCTATGATATATACATTCAGACCCTAACATCCACCGATTCTTTAAATACCTAATCACATTTCTATTTACCATAATCATCCTCGTATCAGCCAATAACCTCTTCCAACTATTTATTGGTTGAGAAGGCGTAGGCATTATATCATTTATACTGATCGGATGATGATACGGCCGAACCGATGCCAACACAGCAGCTCTTCAAGCTGTCCTTTATAACCGCATTGGAGATATTGGATTTATGCTAACAATAGCATGATTAATAATTCACAGCAACTCATGAGACCTTCAACAAATTTTCATAACGGATATGAATACACTAGCCCTCCTAGGACTAATCATTGCCGCAACAGGCAAATCAGCCCAATTCGGTCTTCACCCATGACTACCTTCAGCCATAGAAGGTCCAACTCCAGTCTCAGCCCTTCTTCACTCAAGCACTATAGTAGTTGCAGGGATTTTCCTACTCATTCGCTTCCATCCTATATTACAAAATAATAATATTATCCTCACCACAGCACTATGCCTGGGAGCAATTACTACTCTATTTACTGCAATCTGCGCAATCACCCAAAACGATATTAAAAAAATCGTAGCATTCTCTACCTCTAGTCAACTAGGTCTCATAATAGTAACTATTGGCTTAAACCAACCTCATTTGGCATTCCTCCATATTTGTACCCACGCATTCTTCAAAGCAATACTCTTTCTATGCTCCGGCTCTATTATCCACAGCCTCAATGACGAGCAAGACATTCGCAAAATAGGGGGTCTCTTAACCACACTTCCTATTACTTCATCTGCCTTAATAACAGGAAGCCTAGCACTTATTGGCACCCCATTCTTAGCAGGATTCTACTCCAAAGATTCTATTATTGAAGCAATAAACTCATCCTATGTTAACCTATGAGCACTTCTTATTACAATAATTGCTACAGCTCTGACAGCCGTATACAGCCTGCGAATCGTATACTTTGCCTTACTCAACCAACCCCGATTCCCTCCACTCTCCCCACTAAATGAAAATAACCCCAGCCTAATTAATCCTATTATTCGACTAGCCCTAGGCAGTATTTTCGCTGGCTTCCTCCTAACTATAAATATTCCACCTACATCCATAATTCCACTTACTATGCCTACTATAACTAAACTATCAGCATTAATCGTCACTATCGCAGGCTTATTCATTGCCATGGAACTAAACAAATTAACTAACTCTTCACCTATACTAAACATAATCCATACTCATAACTTCTCAAACATGTTAGGGTACTTTACACATCTATTTCACCGTATTTACCCCCTAACAAACTTAAAATTAGGTCAACATATCGCTACCATACTAATTGATCTTAACTGATATGAAAAAACAGGCCCAAAAGGCCAAGCTGATCTCCATACCATCGCATCTTCATCTATAACTTCTGCCCATAAAGGACTAATCAAAATATACTTCATATCGTTCATCATCTCTATCTTAATTATCACAACAGTTATCTAATTACGACCACGAACGACTTCTAAAACAATATAAATCGTAATAAAAAGAATCCAGCCTAACAGAACTAATGCTCATCCTCCACACCCGTACAATAAAGAAACTCCACTATAATCTTGCCCTACGCAGTAGTTACCAATAGTATCAAATAACTCAACTGCAGTAACTAATTCAACTTCACCAGACATAAAGTACCACAATAACTCTATCACCAGCGCAAATAATAATATACTCAACGCCACCGAATTACCAATTCAACTCTCAGGGTACTCCTCAGTAGCCATTGCAGCCGTATAACCAAATACTACAAGCATGCCACCAAGATAAACTAAAAAAACTACTAAACCTAAAAAGACATCTTCTAAACTAACCACAATAGCACATCCCAAGCCCCCACTCACTACTAAACTTAAACCACCATATACCGGTGAAGGTTTAGAAGCAAAAGCTACAAACCCAAAGATAAATAGGAGAGAAAGCAAAAAAATGAGTATTATTTTCATTAATTTTAGTATGGACTCTAACCATAACCTATGGCATGAAAAACCACCGTTGTTCTTCAACTACAAAAACTAATGACCAACCTACGTAAAACCCACCCACTAATAAAAATCGTCAACGACTCCTTCATTGACTTACCAGCACCCTCCAATATCTCTGCCTGATGGAATTTCGGCTCATTACTAGGCACCTGCCTTGTAATCCAAATCCTAACAGGCCTATTCTTAGCTATACACTACACCTCAGACACTTTAACCGCCTTCTCATCAGTAGCCCACATCTGTCGAGATGTTAATTACGGTTGACTAATTCGAAATCTCCACGCCAACGGAGCCTCAATATTCTTCATATGCTTATTCCTCCACGTAGGACGAGGTATCTACTACGGCTCATTCTTATTTAAAGAAACATGAAATATCGGTGTTATCCTTCTACTAACCGTTATAGCTACCGCCTTCGTAGGATATGTTCTCCCATGAGGACAAATATCCTTCTGAGGAGCCACAGTTATTACTAATCTCCTCTCCGCTATCCCATATATCGGAACTACCCTCGTAGAATGAATTTGAGGGGGGTTTTCAGTCGATAAAGCAACCCTCACACGATTCTTTGCTTTCCACTTCATCCTACCATTCATTGTTATAGCCCTGACTATTGTTCACCTCCTATTCCTCCACGAAACTGGCTCAAACAACCCCTCAGGAGTAAACCCAGACTCAGATAAAATTCCATTCCACCCCTACTACACAATTAAAGACGCACTAGGATTCATCTTAATGCTCCTCGTACTTATACTTTTAGCCCTATTTTCTCCAGACCTACTGGGAGACCCAGACAACTTCTCTCCTGCCAATCCCCTCAACACACCCCCTCATATCAAACCAGAATGATATTTCCTCTTCGCCTACGCAATCCTGCGATCTATTCCCAACAAACTAGGAGGTGTCCTAGCCCTACTTGCATCCATCCTAGTACTTCTCATTATTCCTCTTCTCCATACATCCAATCAACGTAGCCTGATATTCCGACCAATCTCTCAAACTCTTTTTTGACTCTTAACCGCTAACCTATTCACCCTTACCTGAATTGGGGGCCAACCAGTTGAACAACCTTACATTATCATTGGTCAACTAGCATCCATTCTATACTTCCTCCTCATTCTTATCCTAATACCCCTAGCAGGTTTATTCGAAAATTATTTACTAAAACCTAAATGAAGACGTCCAAGTAATTTAACAAAAATATTGGCCTTGTAAGCCAACAACGAAGGTATACCCCTTCCTAGGGCAATTCAAGAAGAAGGCCAAAACCCCACCATCAGCACCCAAAGCTGATATTCTAACTTAAACTACTTCCTGCAAATTTTCAATTTATATGCTATCCCAGTATTAATTTGCTGGAGTATAGCAGATTTTGCGCGCGCGCGCGCTCATACATATAGTCCTTATATTACATAATGGTTCCTCATACATAATACCTGTTTGAGTGGCCTTCATGGCCATTGGAGCAAATTGTTCTTATCTACCCATTCCACTAGAGGAAGTCTTCACATATTTGGGGTAGACTCCACCCTAATTCTCTTACAAGTTTAAGACCCCTTGGTTACCTTCAACCTGGTTTAACCTGTCTATGGAAATTGTTTACTGGGGTCTGGCCACTGCTCATGCTATAGCATCTTGGAGTCACAGGTGAGAGTTAGATGAATCAAGTAGGCACCAAAGGTATAAAGCAGCCCTGAACAGACTCTGCAGGTATATTCCCTGAATATACCCTACCCCCCAACATTAGTAATTCATAGCAAAATGACATGGAATAATGCATGCCTGCTTTTTTTTTTTAAGTGAGGCAATTGGGGTTAAGTGACTTGCCCAGGGTCACACAGCTAGTAAGTGTTAAGTGTCTGAGGCCGGATTTGAACTCAGGTACTCCTGACTCCAGGGCCAGTGCTCTATCCACTGCACCATCTAGCTGCCCCCTGCATGCCTGCTTTTAAGAAATTTATTGTCTTTCCCAGGTTTGTCACTTTTCAACATGTATGTCCAAGTGTCATACTACTATCCAATAATCTTATCATTGTAAATGCCTTCTCACAGTGCAATTCCTGGGTCCCTACTTCTTCACCAGCCTATATACCAATATGATTTATTTTTCTGATGTTGCCTCAAGACAACAAGGCAACCAAAGGGGAAAATGTAAGTATGGAGTCAGATGTGTTATCAAATATGTTGCTGTGACCCACACCTAGGCCAAGTCTTCCTAACACCACCACTCTCCTTATCTTATCCCTAGGACAGAATGTAAAAGCTTTTAAAATGTCTCACTAAATCCAATAATTTCAGAAGATTAAGCTTGTTCCTTTTCAGAAACATTTCTAAAACAGCTTATACTGCCATTTATTTTTTCTAACTACCCACATTTCACTTTTCTTTTTCCTTCAATAAGAAATTTTCAGTTATTTCTCTGCATTCATTGACTCTGTATGAGGCTACCCCCTCATTCACCACCTTTCAGTTATATTAATACACAATTATTTCACCAGTTAGCCATCCACTTTGGCAACCTCTCTATATTTAGTCCATCTTTAAATCTTTCTTCATAAATTGTTCTCTCAAGTTCTCAATCATTTTCATTCATCTCTGTATTGCCTTCAATTTTCATCTTATTTCAATTCCATTTTTTAGTATAGGAACATGTATATACTTGGTTCTTACTAAAATATCAAGAAGGCTTTAATTTTATTATTTGAATAATCAAATGTATATAATGGAACTGTGGAAATTTAAGATTCATGTCTGATTTTTCTGAGGAAAAACTGCTGAGATGCCAATGCTGTCCAGTGAAACATGATTAATGAAAAGGGAAAGAAAATCAATCACAGACATATTGCAGCTGAGAATGTGACAATCCATGACCTAAATTTATTTTACTTAATTCATTAACTTTCAGCATTGAGGGATTAATTAAAATATATAGCAATTGAGGACTTAATCATATCAGTTTTCAGGGGATGCAGAAGTAATTTCCTCAGACCTCAATATATTGCTGTCCATACCTATTTGAATATTCTCTCCAATGATATAAATCACAATCCTTCCCTCCCTATATAATCTCTGGAACATTTTTCTTTTTAAGGAGAGGAGAGGGAATATGGAAGAAAACCTTGATTATATACTTAGATGTTAGTCCAAAAAAGAGAACAGATCCTTTTCTTAAACTTCATAATGTCCACAAGTATCTATTCAGCCTCATCTGTTTACCTTTGACAAATGATGCTCTGTAGATGTATGCTATGTCCCAGACAATTATGCAACCTTTATCTACCATAATGTATTAAAACTAAACCTCAAAATTGATCATGAGGCAATTTTAAATTACTCTCCATTAACTTTTTAGTGAGCCATTAAAACATTATTTCACCTTCTAATTAGGAATTTAGCAAAATGTACAAAGTTGTCCTTTAAGTCTTCCTTCTCATAGCAGGGAAACCTTGGGTTATAATCTAGAATGCACCGAATTACTGCAAAGTCAATAGAAACTTTGGTAATAGTCAACAGAGTAGGGGCAGCTAGATGGCACAGTGGATAGAGCACTGGCCTTGGAGTCAGGAGTACCTGAGTTCAAATCCGGCCTCAGACACTTAACACTTACTAGCTGTGTGACCCTGGGCAAGTCACTTAACCCCAATTGCCTCACTAAAAAAAAAAAAATAGTCAACAGAGTAAAATCAAATATGTGCTATTACTCCCAAAATCATTTTCATTTTTTTCTCTGTAATAGAAGTAACTGCATTCAAGAGCATGCAAATTATATCTCTTTCCTCCAACATGAGCTAAAACAGAACGTGTGCCTTGCTTTGTTTAATACCTCCTTTAATATTTAACATTTCAGAGAGAGAGAGAGAGAGAGAGAGAGAGAGAGAGAGAGAGAGAGAGAGATGGATGATGTATTTAAGAAGCACTGTCCCATCCTAAATTGTTATTTTGGAAGTAGGAAATGGAATTAAGAAATATTATGAATGTTCATAGTCACATAAACATTATTACCAGTCCTTATATAAAATGTACAATTGAAAACAAATGAGTCTCAGTTGTTAAGGTATATGACATTTAAAACAACCATTAAATGAATTAAGATCCATTTCCTTCTTCAATATAGTAGATAATGGGTAATTAGGATACATTTGCAAAAAAGTAAATGGGTTTTTTTCCCCTTATGATTCAATCTTGTTGCTGTGGTAGGAAGTGTTTGTAGTCAAGCCTAGGTTATCTGTGGTGGGTTATTTCAACCCATTGCTTTCAACAACATTTTATCTGCCAAAAGATAATGATAAAAATATTAGTCACATTTGCTTACTTGCACCTCTTAGTCCATTCATTCATTACTGAAAGAACATGTGAATAAATGAAAAAAAAAGGAAGAGGATGGAAGAGTAGTGACTAGTTGTATAAAAAATCCTTTATGCAACACTCTATCCTTCAACTGCCATTTTCAAACACTGCCTACATTTTGTCTGTCAGATCTGTCCTCTTACCTCTAACAATGAGATCTTTCAGAAATGATAAATAAGATGCTTGTGAGATGAAACCCCACTGTATAAACAGATAATTCTTCTTGGGATAAATGTAGATAAATATTTAATAAACGCAAACACAGACTTTTTTTTTTCAAATTACATGTAAAGATGTAAAGATGTTTCAACATTCACTTGTGTGTGTGTGTGTGTGTGTGTGTGTGTGCGCGCGCAGGGCAATGAGGGTTAAGTGATTTGCCCAGGGTTACACAGCCAGTAAGTGTCAAGTGATTGAGGCCACATTTGAACTCATGTCCTCCTGAATCCAGGGCTGTTGCTTTATTCACAGTGCAACCTAGCTGCTCCATCAACATTCACTTTTGTAAGATTTTGTATTCCAATTTTTTTTTCTCTCACCCTCCCTTCCCTCCCCACTCCAGAGGCCAGCTAGCAGTCTGATATAGGTTACATATTACAGTCATGTTTAACATGTTTAACATTACAATCATGCTAAACATATTTCCATATTAGTCATGTTGTAATAGAAGAGTCAGAACAAAAGGAAAAAATAAACCCACAAGAAAGAAGAAACAACAATCAAAAAAAAGAACAAGAAAAGTGAAAATAGTATGCTTCAATCTGTATTCAGACTCTATTCTTCTTTTTTTTATGTATGTTGAGAGCATTTTCATTCATGAGTCTTTTGGCTTTGTCTTGGATCATTGTATTGACCAGAAGAAGTAAGTCTATCACAGTTGATCATCACACAATATTGTTGATACTTTGTATGATGTTTTCTTGGTTTCGCTCATTTCAATCAGGATCAATTCATATAATTCCTTCCAGGTTTTTCTGAAATCTACCTGCTTCTCATTTCTTACACCACAATAATATTCCATTAAATTTATATACAACTACCTGTTTACCCATTCCCCAATTGATGGATATCCCATCAATTTCCAGTTCTTTGCCAACCACAGAAAGGGCTGCTACAAATAGTTTTGTACATGTGGATCTTTTTCACCCTCGTTTATGATCTCTTTGTGATATAGACTTAGTAGTGGTATTTCTGGGTCAAAGTGTATGCACAGTTTTATAGCCTTTTGGCCATGGTTCCAAATTGCTCTCTAGAATGGCTGGATCCTTTCACAACTCCACCAACACTGCATAAGTGTTCTAATTTTCCCATATATCTTTCAACATTTATCATTTTCCTTTTTTTAAAATCATAAAACCAGTTGAATATGTAGTGATTGAGAACCTTTATTCATATAGCTATAGATACCTTTAATTTCTTCCTCTGAAAGCATGACCATTTCTCAAATGGGGAATGACTTGTATTATATATTTGATCCAGTTCTCTCTCTCTCTCTCTCTCTCTCTCTCTCTCTCTCTCTCTCTCTCTCTCTCTCTCTCTCTCTCTCTTTTTTTTTTAGTGAGGCAATTGGGGTTAAGTGACTTGCCCAGGGTCACACAGCTAGTAAGTGTTAAGTGTCTGAGGCCAGATTTGAACTCAGGTACTCCTGAATCCTGGGCCAGTGCTTTATCCACTGTGCCACCTAGCTGCCCCCAATTTTTTTGGGGGGGGGGGGCAGGGCAAGGAGGGTTAAGTGACTTGCCCAGGGTCACACAGCTAGTAAGTGTTAAGTGTCTGAGGCCGGATTTGAACTCAGGTCCTTCTGAATCCAGGGTCAGTGCTCTATCCACTGCACCACCTAGCTGCCCCTATATATTTTTGATATGAGGACTTTGTCAGAGACATTGGCTGTGAAAATTGTTTCCCAGCTTTCTGCTCTCCTTCTAATCTTGTTTGCATTTGTTTTGTTTATGCAAAATCTTTTTAATATAATGCAATAAATATGATCCATCTTGCATCCAAAATATTCTCTATCTCATCTTTGGTCAAAACACATAGATTTTTGAAGAAATTTACAGTTAGGTGCAATTATTCATGTATACCAAATATAGCTCGTATAAACTTAGAGTATAAACCTTAATATTAACCTAAAGGAAAAGTATTCCTGTAATTAGAAAACATGGAATTGAATTACATTTCCTGAGTCTCCATGGGACTCTGACACCAGAATATATATGACTACTTGTTTAAAAACCTAGAAGAAAGGAAAGTAGTTAGGGACAGAGACATAGTAAAAGATAGAGTAAAGCTACAGAGACAATGAAAAAGAAATGAAGACAGAAAAATAGATTCTTCTAGCCATGCAATGACAGTCAGTAAATAAACATTTATTAAGTGCCTATTGTGTGTATCAGAGAGAGGGGATGGGGAAGGGAAGGGAAGAGTTTCATTGTCCAGTTGGAACAGGCCATTTGGGTCCTCAGTGGGGCAACTGCTACTCACAGTATGTTGGTCGTTTTTTGTCCTTCATTCTCAAAGAAGGTCACAAAATCAAGGAGGTGATGTCATGACTTGCAGTGAAGTGGATTTAAGTGAGGCATGGCTGTGCTAAGTCACCAACCTCACTCTCTCCTAACTGATGTGGGTCTGTGTTCTCAGAAGTGAAGAGAAATCATCTGTAACAACAAGGATGGTTTGAGGTAACTCTGGTTGTGATTTTTCTCACAAATGAAATATTATGAATACTTATAGATATTCATAATATATATCAAGGAATTTTTGTCAATAATTTTGTTTTTTAATAAATTGTACATGAAATAATTATATTTTCTTTGTTATAAAATTTCATTTAATATTTACTTAAATTTAATCTATATTCAACTTTTAGAAATAATGGGATTAAATTAGATAAATGAATAACTTATTGGGAAAGATTTCTTCAGTTTAGAAAATAAATAACGTGAAAAATTGGAGTGGGGCAATGGACTTAGTTGTTTGATGACTCAGAAAGGTGGTAGAGTGTATGAAGTACTGGACTTTTAATAAGGAAGGGTGGGAGGAAGGAAGGGTGAGAAGAAGGAAGGAAGGAAGGAAGGAAGGAAGGAAGGAAGGAGGGAGGGAGAGAAGGAGGGAGGGAAGGTATAATTTAATAAGTATCTAGTATATCCCAGGCACTGTGCGAAGTACTCAACAAGTATTTCATTTGATCCAAAACACTGAGAAGTAAAAAAAAAAAAAGTGAGGATATAAGTATCCCTAATTTACAAATGAGTAAACTGAGGAAGACAGAGGTTAAGTGACTTTCCCAGGGTCTCAGTGGCAAGATTTACCCTGGAGATGGTCCAGGATGTTTAAGGCAATTGAGGTTAAGTTCACATGGTATGAAGTGAGTTGACCAGGGTCACATAGCTAGTAAGTGTCTGAAGTGAGATTTGAAATCAGGCCCTTCTGACTCCAGTGACAGTGTTGTATCCACTGTACCACCTAGCTGCCTCAGGAAGAGTTGAGATGAAGTCCTACCTGAAACACTGGTATTCTAGGCAAGTGTCAACCTCTTTGAGCTTGTTTCCTAATCTCTGAAATTGGGGTAATAATACCTACCTCCCAGGGTTGTTGTGAGGATAAAGTGAGATGCCATATGTAAAGTGCTCTGTAAACTTTAAAGCACTATATAAATACTAGCTATACCTATATTTGATACTCAGTGAACAGTCAAAAAGCATTTATTAAGAGCTGTACTAAATGCTGCCCTCAAGGAACTTGAATTCTACTGAGGAAGACAATACAACAATGAAAGAGACAAGGGTATGTATGTATGTGGGAGGTACTTGGAAGAGTCTGAAAGAAAGCTCAGAGAGGAACGAGGAAGTGAAAGTGGCTGATCTGAGTTGGATACTTCCCAGAAATCAAGGTTCCAGGAGCAAACTATTTAATATTGTGTCAGTGGAGAGATTTTCCAAGATGAAATAAGTGCTGACACCTAGTGGAGTGTGAGATCTATACAGACTTGAGTGTTGGCCAAAGAGAAGTAAAGGTGTGATGGATATGACAGATAGATATAATGACATTTTCTTAGTGAAGAAATATATGAGCATACCTGTAGATCAATTTAGACCCTGGGGGACAAAAAATGAAATATGTAACATGTTAGATAGTAGCATCAGGGGTTACGTACTAGTAACCTCTTTTTAGATACATGACCCCATTATGTATGAGGAGTACTACTGTCTTAAATGTATGTTCTTGAGAACAGGCTGGAAAAGACAGAATCAAAACAAAACAAAACAAAAACAAAAACTAAAGGTTCATCCTATGATTTTTTGAAAGTCCTCCTTTGATTCTTACTTTCATTCTATGATCATTCTTACTTTTATTCTATGATCTTTTTCATGAAATAAGATTCCAATTTAGAACCCCCTACTCTCTCTTCCTTTCTTTCCTTTCCCTTCCTCCCTTCTTTCTCTCACCTTTTCTCTCTCCTCTCCATCCATCTCTGTGATTCTGTCAGTCTGTTTCTTTCTCTGTCATCTTTTTTCTCTCTTCACCCATCTCTTTCTGAATCTCTTTCTCTCACACGCTTTCTTTCTCTCTCTCAGTCTATCTCTTTCTTTCCCCTCCCCAATTCCTCTCTCACTTTGGCACAGTTTGTTCCATTCCACTATGCAAGTATTTCTAGAATCTGTGCTCCCGGAGGCAGCTGCTTTTATGGAAGTTTTGCCTTTTCATGCTGTTCTCTATACTTAGCTTTGATGTAATTCAGACTAAGGCTTTATGAACCTGTTAAATAAACATCAACACTCATCAAATGTCCTTTTTGGTATATAATTCACAAGCTGCAAGAGCTTTTTGGGGGCTTAGAATGTTCCACATTGATGATCTTAGATTTCTTTTAATCATTAAAAGCATCTCTCCTCATTTTTAACTCCTGGAATCCTGAACTTTTCTTCAAGGCTCAGCTCAAGTGACATCACTTAACATGGGGTTGGGGGGTAAGGATGATCACATCAGTGGTTGCAGGAAAATGGTTCAACAAAATGCAGCTTAAAATTCTAGTGAAAACAAAAACAAACATTTTCATATAAGCTCTTTAATATTATCAAAAGCATATTTTTAAAACTAAGAGGCAACATACTGTATAAAGGGGAAGCCCCTAATGCTGTCTAATAAATTCAGAAGTTAAGTATCATTGTAGCAATGAGCAGATATGAAATATCTCTTATTTGCCAGGCAGACACTTTTAGGTACTGACAATATAAAGACAAAAATGGGAAAAAAAATTCCTTTACTCAAATGCCTTAAATTCTATTAAAGATGATACTTGTCCTCACTATTACTTGACACCTTACTAGAAATGTTCATTATAGCAATAAAATCAGAAAGAAATTAAAGAAATAAAAATTGACAAAGAAGCAACATTATCACTGTTTGTAAATTTATAACAGTTACTTTAAAAAATCACAGATGTTATCCCTCTACCCCAATACAAAGAAATTTATTTTATACATGATCTGTATATATTTTCTGGGTACATATCATTTCTTCTAATAAAATGGAAACTTGTTGAGGACAGAAACGGTTTCATTTTTCTCCTTGTGTTTCCAGTGCAGAAAAAAAAGTAGGCATGAAATAAACATTTGCTGAATTAAAATAGTGTTTTGACCAATAATCACCACTTAGCATTGATTAAATATCCATCCAATTATGCAGGATTGTCTCTCAGTTCAGGAATCCCATTCACTATGCTTGCCTTTTTATTGTTTAATGTTCCTAGTTTATATATCACATTAAAAAATGTACTTGTTGGGTTACTGTTAGCCTGAATAGAAAAAAAATGCAAAAAATACACATATACATGTATGTATATATGTATATGTGTGTGTAAATTTAGTTTGCATAGGATATTAAATACTTCAGATCAGGAATTTCACACGATCATAAAAAAGTCTGCTAAAATTCTATTTGGCTCACACTGTATTTTCTGCCAACATTTACCAAAGTCACTTACCTTCTTTATTCCAAATCATTTTATTATTGCTTAGGCTAAAGAAAGACAACCTTGTGTTGTTTTTTATTTATTGATTTATTTGTTTGTTTATTTTTGCAGGGCAATGAGGTTTAAGTGACTTGCCCAGGGTTACACAACTAATAAGTGTCAAGTGTTGGAGGCCAGATTTGAACTCAGCTTCTTCTGAATTCAGGGCTGGTGCTTTATCTACTGCACCACCTAGCTGCCCCCCAGATAACCTGGTATTGTAAAAAAAAATACAGACATCCAAATGCCAAACAGACGAAATATGAATACAAAATGAGAAGAAGATTAAACTGCATGTCTTGAAGACCCACCACCTAAAAGTAAGGGGGGTATTTTTGTCACTGCTCTCAGTGACCTTTTTTTTCTCCTACAGAAGTGGGCTAATCTAGCACAACTTACTTGGCAAATTTCAGGTTATTTTTTCCCCCTTTATTTCATTGTGATTTTCTTCCCTTCTTCCCCATATTTAAAAGTGCTTATTTTGTTTTGTTAAGCTTTTGTTTTAAAAGCCTACTTAGTAATAAAAGGAAACCTCAAATTGACTGGTGCTTTGATTCAGAGACATATATTCTGCTGAAAACAAGCATGGGGTTTGAATGGGAGTTATATAATAAAAACCATTTTATGTAGTTTTTTAGCTCTGCTACCTCTGGTATAAGAAAGTATCTGGAAACCCAGATAAACATTTCAATAACACATCAAAACTATTTAAACCTTTAAACATAGTTTTACTTGACTGCTCAGATACCACTTTTCAAATTTTCTACCTCTGTTCCAGTGAACATTATTTAATTAAAATTCATGAAAAATCAATTTCAAAGGAGCAATGTGGTTATAGATATAGTCACTAATGAAGGTGTCTTCAGATAATTAAAAGTCATAAGTAGTGTGCACATACCACTACATTTGTCTAGGTATCATGTTTTGTTTTGTTTTGTACAATGAAGAATTGGACTAGAATATTATCCTCAAACCAAAAGTTATATGTAGGTTCCTCAGAAAGCTTATGAAGCTTCCCCCTGCTTATTTTTCACCTAATATCCAGATTAATAAGTATTTGTAGAAAGAATCAGTCTTATCTAACACTGTAAATTCATGAGATATTAATATTAAAATGTTTTTCAAAATAAATTGTATGCCAGTAATTTCAAACTAAGAGATCTCATAATTTAGGGTATTCCTTACTGTCATGCAGAGAGCCCTATATGACACTCCTTGTCATTTGGGGTAATTTTTTTTTTTTGGCCAGTGTTCTTCAATATATCCACTATAGACTTCTGGATTAATACTGATTTTTCAAAAGATATGTGTGTAGGATATATGTGTGTGTGTGTATGTGGGGGGGGATATCTTTAATGATTTGATGTCAACTTAGCAGAAGGTCTCCATGGAGTACATCAGGGAATATGCTTGTCCTTTTTCTGTTTAACACATTTATTAGTGACTTTGGAGAAAGGAATAGGTGACAGGCTTATTGGATTTTCAGATGATATAAACCTGGGAGGCATAGATAAGACACTGGATGAAAAAAAAGTTAGAATTCAGACAGTTCTTGACAAGATAGCATATTGGACTGAATGTCCTAATGAAATTGAATAGGGGAAAAATGCAAGCAGGTAAATTTACCCTTGATTTATAGTAAAAGCTTTCTAGTCATTAGAGCTATCTAAAATTGGAACAAGCTGACCCAAAAGGTAATGGGTTTCCCCTTTAGCCAACATATGCAGGATTACAAGTATACAGCATTTATCCTGTTGTATATTTTAGAGATGATTCTGAATCAGATAAGAAATTCGATTATATATTACTGGTGGTTCTTTCCCAATTCTTAGACACTTGGATTATTGCCTTCCATTTCTCGTTGCATTCCACCTACTGAATGATGACCTCTTCTGGAACATTTCCTCTCACTGTAGGTGTCATTCAGTATTCTATCCTGAGTCCTCTTCTTTCCTTTGCTTATTTTACTTCACTTGTTGATCTCATCAGCTCCCATGTGTTTAATTATCTTTTCTATAATGATGGTTCTCAAATACCTATTTTCTGCCCTAACCTCACTGCTGACCTCCAATCTTACATGTCCAACTGTCTTTCACAGATCTCAGACTAGATGCTCCATAGACATCAAAACTAAACATGTGGGGCAGGCTAAGTGGCACAGTGGATAGAGCACTGGCCTTGGAGTCAGGAGGACCTAAGTTCAAATCAGGCCTCAGACACTTGACAGTTTCTAGCTGTGTGACCCTGGGCAAGTCACTTAACCCCAATTGCCTCACCAAAAACAACAAGAACAAGAACAAGAACAAAACTAAACATGTCCAAAACAGAAGTCATTATTTTTTCCCCTAAAACTTTCCCCCCTACTACTTTCCCTATTACTGTAGAGGGCAACACCATACTTTTAGCCCTTCTGACTCAGGAGTTCTCGTTGATTCCTGACTACCTTTCACAGAAACCCTCTATATCCAAGATATTGATATGGCCTGTCAATTTCACCTGTGCAACATGTCGCATATATGCCTCTTCTCCTTTGACATTGCCACTCCTATAGTGCAGTCCCTCATTACCTTATAATTGGACTGGTGGTGATTCTCCTGCCTTAAGTCTCTTCCCACTCCAAATCCATCTTCTATGCAGCCACTAAAGTGATTTTCCTAAAGCACAGGTCTAACCATGTCACCTTCCTATTTAATGAACACCAGTGCTTCCCTAATGTCTCCTGTCATTCAAAGTCCTTCACACTTCCTGTCCATTCTTCTTATACCTTAATCCTCCACATATATACTTCAATTCAGTCACTCCGCTTTCTTACCTGTTCAATGAGCAAAAGAGTCCTTCTCTTGGTTCCTTCCATTTTCTCTCACTGTCCCCCAACCCTGGAATGCTCTCCATCTTCAACCTTACCTACTGATTTCTGTGGTTTCTTTTAAGTTCCAACTACAATGCCATCTTTTACAGGAAGCTTTCCTCAACTTCTTTTAAATCTAGTGCCTTCCCTCTCAATTATTTCTTATTTATCCTATATTATAAAGTTTGTTATATTTATTTACATGTTGTCTTTTTGATTAGATAATTAGCAACTTAAGGGAAGGTAGTATCTTTAATATTCCAAGAATTTAGCACAATGTATGCACACAGTAAACATTTAATAAATGTTTATTAATTGAATCATTGGTATGCCATGATTTCTCCTGAAAATTCTATCTCTATGAACAGCATGTAATTCCTGCTATCCTCTCTATTTTGGGGCTTTCCCCTCAACTTTCTACTCTTGTTTTGACAAAGAACCCTCTAGCAGGGTAATATACTTGTAAATCCCAAGATTTTCATGATCTCAAACTCAATTTAATTGAATATGTATCTCTACATTCCTCATGTCTCCCCCTTTTATCCTTTTTTTTCTTTTTTCTTTTCTTTTTTTTTTTTTTTTTGCAGGGCAATTGGGGTTACGTGACTCGCCCAGGGTCAAACAGCTAGTAAGTGTCAAGTGTCTGAGATCAGATTTAAATTCAAGTCCTCCTGAATCCAGGGCCAGTGCTCTATCCACTGCTCCACCTAGCTGCCCTCCCCCCCTTTTAAGCTTAAAAAAAAAGTTTTTCTCCATGCCTCCTACCTTCCAAATGGCAATTCACTGATTAGTGAATTAGTCTAATCAATTTTCATTCAATTTCCCTTTTTCTTTCCTCTTGATTGTTTGCACTCCTTAAATAAATCTTTTGTCACACATATCCTTTCTTCATTTCCTCAATGAACCTTAAAGAATATAATTTTTAAAAAGTCACATACCCAACCATAATTTTTGTCTTCTCCTTAAAATATGAAAATATTAATATCATTGCCTAATTTGTTCTTGTTTCTTGTAGATTGATTTATTGAACTTTCTTATGTCATTTTTTATTATTTGTGTTTATATCTAAAGTGCCTGCTTACATTTTTTTTTAATTAAGGAAAACTTTAATTCTTCCATTTGTAAAAAAGAGCATTCATTTTCATTGATAATTAAGCTTGTTTCAGCAGGATATGTTGTTTTGAGATGAAAAACAACCTAATTTTCTATCCAACCTAAATTTCTATTCCAGAATTTCCTTTGATTTATCATAAAGAGTAATTCAAAATTTTGGAATGAATGCATTTGGCATGTAAAGAAATATTCCTTTTGCCTGCAACATTCAATGCTTAACAATTTAGTTCCGAAGTTAGATTATGAAGTTTCTCAATGACTAAAACTTGAGAATTCACTTTTTCAGTGACCTATGACTTCCTTTTCTAGTGTTTCTGGGTAATGTCTCTGTATAATTGTCTGTTGTGCCATTTCTACCATCCACAGTTAATCATTGGGCCAATTGAATTCACAATGTTCCACCCAATAAGTAGTAGAAAGATTTTATGGTGTCTTTAATGAAAGGGAAATGGCATGCTTTCTCAATAATACAGACATAATTTCAGGTATGAACTACAGTGCAGCATGCAAAGAATAGTCAGTAAAGAAACATTCTATTATTGTTATCATTATTATTATCATTATTCTAATGTCTCTCCCAAAGGAATCATTTCCTTTTTTAACTCCTGTTACTATTACTTTTATTATTTATTGGTAATTTTTTTTTTAAACTGGAGATTGGAGTAGTTAGACACAACTTAGAATTCAGTCACCTTGCAAGAACTTTGTAGCCCATTATATTTTTAAACAGCTGATAACAAATCCTTCTTTATACTTAGCTATAATCTAACTCCTTGTTGCTTTTACACATGGTGCTAGTTTTTGCCTCATAACCAAATATTTTGGCAATTGTTTTTTCTTTTCAAGTGACAGCTTTTTAAATATTTGCCAACCAAGAGATTATCTTCTAGGTTGTCTCAGCCTTAGACTAAATATCCCTGTCTACTTCTATAAAACCTTATATGACTTATATATCACTTTATGCAATATTCCATATGTATTCAGACAGCTGTGGAACTAACACATACCTTGTATTGGATGATATAGATGAGATACTTCTGGTAAATGTAACATTGATTTTTTTGGTGGAGCAATGAGGGCTAAGTGACATGTGTAATTTAAAATTCTAAATGTGGTTTCTAATCTGTTAGCCTAGTTTTGGGGGAAACTGACTAAAATCACTGATAAAATGAGTTTAGATTTTTAAGGGTTTATTGAAATATAGAAAGAGAAAGATTGAGAACAGAATTGTTACAACCTCACAATCCTATCTTTCCTCATGTCCTCTCCGTCTTTCCCTGTCGTCACCACCAAGCCAGGAACCAAAAAGATAGCGCTCCTCACACAGGCTCCCCTTTCCTCCTTCCTGTCCCCTCCCAGAATGGGGGAGGTTCTTCAAGCTGGTTGGTTGATTGGGCCGGAAGTTCAAAGTTTTTTTTAGATTCTGAGAACCATGCTTTCTTAAGTACTCTCAAGAACCAGCCAGATTTGCTTAGAATCTAGTCAACTACTAATCCAGTTAAATCAGCCAGTAATCCACTCAGGTGGGCTTCTGACTATCTGCCAAATCTCATCTATCACATTCCATTATCTTGACACTTGCCCAAGGTGACACAGCTAGTAAATGACAAGTGTCTGAGGCCAGATTTGAACACAGTTCCTCCTGAATCCAAGGCTGGTGCTTTATCCACTGTACCACCTAGCTGTGTCCAACATTGTTTTTTTTACTGTCATTTCAATGAAATGTCTTCAATTGTGCAAAAAAAAAATTATTATCACTGTTTAAACTGATTCCAACTTAAAGTCATTTTAAAATTCATTGTCAACTAATTAAATATGAGTTTCATTCTTTAATGTTTAAAAAGTTAGCTGTTTTATAACTCAATAAAATATGAAATTGATAAGTTCAACCTCTTTCACAAATGAGTGATTAGGAAAAATAATAGCTAATATGTATATGAAGCTTTAAAGTTTGCAAAGTGTCCTATTTATATTATCTCATTTTATTCACTTAACCACTCTCCTAAATGTGTTATTATTATCCTCATTTTCTAGATAAACAAATTGAGGCCAGAAAAGGCTAAATGAATTGCCCCAGGTTGCACAGCTAATCATTATTCAAATTAGCATCTAAACTCAGTTCTAGGTCTTCATGACTATAGGTACTATGCTCTATTTATAAAAATACTTACCTGCTACCATTAATGTAGACTACATATATGTACATGAACATGGAAAGATAAAAAGAGCAATGCAGAAATGGAATCATAAAGACCAGTATGTTAAGAAAGCATGGAGGGGGGGGCAGCTAGATGGCGCAGTGGTTAAAATGCTGGCCCTGGATTCAGGAGTACCTGAGTTCAAATCCGGCCTCAGACACTTGACACTTACTATCTATGTGACCCTGGGCAAGTCACTTCACCCCCATTGCCCTGCAAAAAAAAAAAAAAAAGAAAGCATGGGGGGGGGCAGCTAGGTGGTGCAGTGGATAGAGCACCGGCCCTGGATTCAGGAGGACCTGAGTTCAAATCTGCCCTCAGATACTTAACACTTACTAGCTGTGTGACCCTGGGCAAGTCAACCCCAATTGCCTCACCAAAAAAAAAAAAAAAAAGAAGAAGAAAGAAAGCATGGAGGGGCAGCTAGGTGGCACAGTGGATAAAGGACAGGCCTTGGATTCAGGAGGACCCGAGTTCAAATTCAGCCTCAGACACTTGACACTTACTAGCTTTGTGACCTTGGGCAAGTCACTTAACCCTCATTGCCTGGCAAAAAACAAAAAACAAAAACATGGATATTATCCTCAACATTGTCAGTGTCAGATGAGACTATATCTCTATGCACAACTGTGGCTAAGAATATTAATGCATTCACTAATCTGGTTCTACTTCTATTCCATTATGTTTGCCTCCCCTATCATGTTTGGATGGAGTGGGAAAAACAAAGAAGATATTCTAAGAAAACACACAAGCTAAACTTCAAAAGTAATGTTTTATACTTCAAAATAAACACTGCAAACCATCAGCTTGCTGTGTGACAATCTCATATGGAAGACTCATTTATTTGAGACAGAATGTGAACATGAGGCAAAGTCATTTGTTTTGTGAGACTGAGAAGAACTGTAGCTACGAAGAAAAGAACATTCTATGTTTACAAAACTGAGATAGGATCCTTGGTCATATGAGGTCTTTACAAATCATCCTTTTAATAACATCATCAATGTTCCTGATTTTGGGATATGAAAGCCCTTTCTCCCTTTCATATGAATATGTATATGGATGTGAATGTGGATGTATATATGTATGTGTATGTGTATGCCTATGTACAGGTATACATATGCATGTATGTACACATACATGTACTATGTGTGTATATGTCTTTATAATGGTAACAATATACCTTTCATATGTATGAAATATACAGATATGGGTATATTTAAGTATATTATACATATACCGGTATATGTATAAATATATTATATACATACATATGTATATGAGTGTGTATAAATGAAAGGGAAAGAGGAAATTCTCCTTTATGTCCCAAATTTGAGAATAGGAGGAGATGGGATGGCAACAGGAAGCACGAGAAGAATGGTGAGATAAATTGAGGAAGGCAGAAAGGGAGGGAAGGGGAAGGGATAGGCCAAGTTGTTAATGGAGAGAGTAGGGAGAGAAAGATATCATGTAATGTGCACACATATAGACACATATGTATATATAAAATGCATATGTGTGTGTGTGTGTATGTGTGTACTATTTAGAGATATTCTCATCATACAGTAAATAGAGCCTTGGCTCTAGAATCAGAAAGACCTGAGTTCAAATGTTGACTCAGACATTTACTAGCTGATCCTGGGCAAATTACTAACCCTCTTCTCTTAACCTCAGTTTCCCCATATATAAGATGAGGATGATAATAATCATCTACCTCACAGGGAAGTTGTAAGGATCAAAAAAACATAATAATTATAAAGTTTTTAGCACAGTTCCTGGCACATAGTAATTTCTATATAAATGTTATTGTGTATATACACATACATATAACATATAATATAAATGTCTATGTGTTATACATAGCATATGATGTATTATAAGAATACACATATCTACGCATGCATATGGATATACATGCATATATATTATGCATGTGTACGCATCTACAATAGAGCCCATACATGCATGCATGTGCAGACATATAAACACATGTACTACATATATGTATGCACATGTTTGTGGTGCATTTATGTATGCATATAAATATATATGAATACATACACACATATATATATATATATATATATATACACAGTGTACGCTGCATTCCTGAATATACACATACATGCATGGATACACTCATGTATGCATACATGTGTATATACATGTGTGTGTTGCATATACATAAACACATACACACATATGGTATTTAATGGGATAGGGAAGAGAAAGATTGGCAGCAGAGGCAGAATGAGAGGAATGGTACACAATTACATAGATATTATATACATTATATTGTCATGTACCTAATAACTATGTAATTGTATGTGTATTATTCCTCTCATTCTGCTTCAGCCAACAACCCTTCTCTTCCCAATCCTATTAGCCTTCCTTTGAGAGATAGTAGGGCCTTTTCTGCAAGAAGGTGGAGAAGAATTTTTCATCATGAACTCTTTGGAATTTTTACATTGATCCGAGTAGTTCATTCTTTTAGAGTTGATTGTTGTCACAATATAGCTCTTATTATGTATTCTCCTATTTCTGCATATTTCAGTTTGTATCAGTTCATATAAGTCCTCCTGAATTATTCTGAAACCATCTCTTTTATAATTTCCTATAGCACTCTATGTATTCTATTACATATAAAACCACTTTTTCAGTCATTCTTCAATTGTTGAGTAGCATTGCCTCATTGCCAACTCTTTGCCACCACACACAACTGTTAGAGTGGTCCTTTTCCTTTTTCTTCGATCTCTTTGCAGATGAGTAATACTAGCAGTATTGTTAGGCCAAAGAACATGTATGATTTCCTTGCACAGAGACACTAATTTTTCTCCAGAATAGTTGGACTAGTTCAAAAATCCACCATCAATGCATTAGTGTGTCTATTATTTCAACATCCCATAGCAAATCATATAGGTATGAAATATTACCTAACTTGCTTTAATTTACATTTCAATAGAGACTCCCAGGGTGGAGCCAAGATGGCAGAGGAAAGGCAGTGGAAGATGATGTCTAAGCTCTTTCCTTGATCATGGTTTTCAGGTAGAACAATAATTTTCAGATTATCTCTCCTGGACCTATTTTCCAGGTCAGAAGTTTTTCCCAGAAGATATTTCACATTGCCTTTTATTATATTTTTTTTATTCATTTGGATTTGCTTTATTGTGTCTTGGTTTCTCATAAAGTCACTAGCATCCATTTGTTCAATCCTAATTCTTAGGCAATTATTTTCATTAGAAAACTTTTGTACCACCTTTTCCATTTGGCCAATTTGACTTTTCAAGCTGTTGACTTTGTTCTCATGTCTTTCCTGCATCACCCTCATTTCTCTTTCCATTTTTTCCTCTACCTCTCTAACTTTATCTTCAAAGTACTTTTTGAGTGCCTCTATGGCCTGAGATCAATTAATATTATTCTTGGAAGCTTTAGATATAGGAGCCCTGATGCTGACATCTTTCTCTGAGGGTGCACCAAGATCTTCTTTGTCATTGAAGAAACTTTCTATGGTCCCCACCTTTCTGTGTCTGCTAATATTGCCTTTCTTTTATTTGACTTTTAGCTCCTTAAAGTAGAGCACTATTTCTAGGCTGTAGTATCCCAAGCTTCAGAAGGGTGGTATAGTGGGTGACTGTCTGAGGCCAGGTTTTGACTGGGATCCCCCTGGGTCCAGGGTGGATGCTTTGTCCACTGTGTCAACTATCTACCCCATGATGACATCTTTAGGGTTAAATCTCAATTTAACCTCACCTCAGGGTGAGGGGAATGCACTGCAGGAGGGGGAAGGGCAGAGGTTTAATCCTACATGAAAGAAACTGGAAAAGGCTTATGGCATGGGGGAAGAGATGGGGTAGGGGCAGGGCAGTAAATGAATTTTATACTCATCAGAAAAAGGCTCAAAGACCTTAAACTTGTTAGAGTTGCCTTAAGGAGGGATTAACACACACACACACCAACTGGGAGGAATAACCTATTTAATCTGGGCAGTAAATGAGCCTAACACTCATCAGAATTGGCTCAAAGACCTCAATCTCATCAGAATTGGCTCAAGGAGGGAATAACATACACACTCAATTGGGTGGAGTTATCTCTCTAATCCTGCAGGAAAATAGGAGGGGAAGTGGATAAAGAGAGAGGGGCAAAAGAAGGAAGGGCATATTGGGGGAGGGGACAGACAGAAGTAAATCCCTTTTGAAGAGGGATAGGATGAAAGAAGACGGATAATAGAATAAATGTCTTGGGGAAGGGAATAGGATGGAAGGGAAACAGTTAACAATTGTAATCATGAAAAAGAGAAAAGGGGGGAAATTGTACAAAAAATATTTATAGCAACTTTTTGAGGTAGCTAAGAATTGAGAATCAAGGGTATGTCCATCAATTGAGGAATGACAGAAGAAGCTGTGGTACATGATTGAGGTGGAATGGTCTTGTGCTATAGGAAATGACAAACAGGATGGTTCTAGAAAAACCTGGAAAGACTCATGAACTGATGTATAGTGAAGTAATCAGAGCTGGGAGGACATTGTTCATAGTGACAGCAGTATTGTTCAATGAGCAATTGTGAATGACTTATCTACTCTCGGCAATGCAATGATCCAAGACAATCCCAAGGGACTACTTTCAAAGGTTACTATCCACCCCCATAGAAAGAACTTATAAAAAGAGGACTTGTGGATTGTACATATATAACCTAGTTGCTGTCTTGTGGAGGGGGGAGGAAAGGGAGGGAGGGAGGGAGGAAAATTTGGAACTCTATATTTTATGAAAATGAATGTTGAAAATTACCCTTACATCTAACTGGAAAAAATGAAATAAATGTTTGTTGTTGGAAAAAAATACATTTTAATAAATATTAATCATTCAGAGCACTTTTTTTCCATATGGCAATTAATACCTTTGATTTCTTCTTAAAATGTCCTTTTCAGGTTCTATCAGCCTTTATCAATTTAGAATGTCTCTTATCTTTACAAATTTGACTCAGTTCCCTATATATTTGGGAAATGAGACCTTTATCAGAAAATTCTGCTATATTTCCCCTGTTTTGTGCTTTTCTAATAATTTTGGTTGCATTGTTGTTTTTTTTTTGCAAAACCTTTTTAATTTCATAGAATCAAAATTAATCATTTTATTTCTTGTTATACTCCATTTCTTGTTTGGTCCTAAGATTTTCCCTTATTTATAGATCTTAAAGGATTTTTTTTTTCCTTGCTCACCTAATTGCTTATGAAATCACCCTCTACATATAAATTATATACCCATTTTGAGCTTATGTTGGTGTATGGTGAGAGATATTGGTCTATGTCTTCTTTCTACCAGACTGCTTTCAAAGTTGCGTAGAATCTTTTGGTTTACCAGACACTAGATTACTGTGGTAATTACTTCTCTATGTTGTATACCTAATCTATTTCACTGATCAAACTCATCTTATTTCTTAATCTGTATTGTTTTGACGATTACTGCTTTGTAGTATACTTTGAAAGCCAGTGCTACTAGGCCACCTTCCTTTACTCTCTTTTCTTTCATTGATTTCTTTTTTGCATATTTGACCTTTTGTTCTTCTAAGATTAATTTTGATATTCTTTTTCTAAATCTATAAATTAATTATCTGGTAGTTTGGTATGGTAATTTACTGAATAAGTAAATTAATTTAGGTAGAATTTTCATTTTTATTATTTTGACTTGGTTTACCTGTGAGCAATTAATTTTTCCCCAATTGTTTACGTCTGTCTCTATTTGTCTGTAAAGCATTTTGTAGTTGTTTTCATATAGAACCTGGGTTTTTCTTGATAGGTAGACTCACAAATATTTTAAACTGTCTACAGTTATTTAAATGGAATTTGTCTCAAGGTATTTTTGTTGTGTTTTGATGAAAATATAATAATGCTAATGATTTCAGTGAGTTTATTTTATATCCTGCAACTTTATCATGGTAGCTTTTAAATTCTCCACTATTTCTGCCACCATTTTATAAATGTATTCTAAAAGGGAGAAGGACCTTTTCTTTGTAATCTCTCCCTTCTTTATATTCTTAAATCATTATATTGTAAGATGTTGTTTTTATATCGCTGATGTAATTATAAATATTTCTCTTCATACTATGATATTTAGTTGCTATGACAAATTTTTAAAAAGGAAAAGGAAAAATGAAGTTCGATAAACTAAGATATCAAATAAATCTGACAGTATATTCAGAGTTCCACATAAATAATCCCACCTCTTCATTGAAGGGTTAAAAACAAAAACCGAGATATTAGAAAATCTGGAGGTAACCAAAATGAATTAATCAAGATAAGGCCATTGCCTCTTCCCATGCCCTAAAGGGATTAGGGTAACAGTAAGTCTAAGGGAGGTGGACAACTTCTAATTATTTCAGTTAATGGGCTTGTGTCTTGAATTGGCCTTTGAAGATATAGAAAGAATTAGACACAATAGGAATAGTGATAGAGGGATTTGATTTTTTTTGTTGTTGTTTATTTGTTTTTGTTTTTTGAAAAATGAATCTCCAAGAAGTGTGGAGAGGTAAATGCCTATAATTCTACTTCTGGGAGCAAAATGTAACATAAAGGTTATTCTGAACATGATAACTATGTTTTATTTCATTTTTTAATTTTTTCTATATATTGTCTGTAAATATTATAAATTGTTACTGAAAAATTATTTTTGAGAGAGAATTTTCTAAGTCTCGGTATTTATATTTTTAATCTTCTGTATAAAGCAATAATGCTCAAATTAGAATGAGGAAATTATTTTGATTAGTCAACAATGAATATTTTTTTTCTTTTCTCTCTTTTTGCCTAGGTATTGATTAACTTGTACTGATTTTGGAAATCAGAATTACATGTCTCCATATATTGGTTCATCATTCCACTATTTTTCTAATAATATTTATGAAATAACCTTGTTCTATTTTTTTTTCTCTAGGGAGAGAGAGAAACAGAGAGAGTCAGAGACAGAGACACAGAGACAGAGACACAGAGAAAGACAGACAGAAAGACTGAGAGACAGAGAGACAGAGACAGAGAGAGGTGAAAATTGCAACAACTAGAGTATAGTCCTGGAAATTTATAAAATTCCATAAAGTTTGCAAAGTGATTAGGGTACACTGTTTCATTTGATCTATCCTAAAGACAATTCCTTTAGGTTTGTTTGTTTTTGTACACTAATATTTAAGTCTACTCTGTCATATATGTAGGTAGTCTGTATGCATAGTCTCTCAAGTAATCACACAGTGACTAATGTCAAAACCATAGTTTCTCTTGGTTTAATCTTTTTGATGTGGGCTGAAAATTGGGGTCCAATTGATCGTGAGTTGTCCCAAAAGAATTACAAGACTCAGTGACTCAGTTTCCCAAGTTTTATTGCAATGCTGTGGGTGACCACAGGGAGAGAACCAGAATATTGGAAAGGTAGCTCTCCAATAAGGAAAGGAAAGACAGTTATATTTATAGTATGGATAAATTGATTATCAGTCTCATTATAATAATCTCCACCTTGGGGAGGTACAGGGGAGGGCCTGTCCTTCTCATTATAATATTCTCCACCTAGGGGAGTTACAAGGGAGGGCTTATCCTAATTTGGAGTTCCTGGGGGTCCTAAGCCAACCCCTGAGGCAGGTACCTTTTTCAGTGGAGGTGTGTTTTGGGGGTTTACACGTCATAAGGTGAATCTGAGGACAAATTTGGCCTTTTCTGTGCATGTCTCTTTCTGATTCCCATGGCTAGTTTCAAAATACAACCATTTTTCATTAGAATTTCTATAGGTTGTCTTTTTCCTTTATTGTTATTTTGACCTGACCCATTCTGGTCCGTCATGGATGTTGATCACTATTGGTACAAGAACCTAACATAAGTTATCCATTAACTGAGGTCTGACTCCCTTTTAGAGCTAATATCTGAATTAAAGCCTGGGTCTTA
This sequence comes from Dromiciops gliroides, assembly GCF_019393635.1. Taxonomy (NCBI): domain Eukaryota; kingdom Metazoa; phylum Chordata; class Mammalia; order Microbiotheria; family Microbiotheriidae; genus Dromiciops; species Dromiciops gliroides. The sequence goes on from NC_057863.1 coordinate 285,280,335, forward strand.
GGTTTTTCTATTATCCCCCTTTTGCCTCCTACATAATTTTTGTAGTTAAATCTATGAAATAAAACTAAAATATTAACTTCCTTTAAAGCATCTTTCTGATAGAAAATAGAGCCACTTGATACAATATCAAAACCCCTCTGTGGGTGCCACAATGTATACATTTAGGCAACATATTTTCCTGAGAATTAGGTCATCAAGTCAGAAATATTCTTCTGAGTCCTAATAGCCAAAAAGAAAAAATGATTAAAACGATTATACCCTAATCTCATTTCACTGTTAAACTCTGAATTTCCCACCTTTGTGGGAAAAATTCCTTATTTCTCTTCTTCCACCTCCCACACTTGTGAAATATATTTATTTCTGCCCCAGTAAGCAACCTACTTTACACAGTTTCTGAAATAACACTGAAACTCTTTAGCTTAAGCTAGCTTTACTATTTCATACCTAATGTCTCACTTTCCCCTAATATATAATGCTCTCAGATTAATCTATTACCTTCTTTTTCCCCTCATGTGGTTGAAAATTTTCATCTGTAACATTTCTTATTCTAGCATGCTAATGGAATTCCTTTTTGGATTCACATTTGATCATTCTATTATCACTATTTTTGTGACCTTGTTACAATGCTTTTTCTAGGTCAAAAGAGGTCTGCAATATTCATTTCAAAATGTCTCTTAAGGACTTTCTACTTACTAATTTTCAGAAAGGCACTTTACAAAATGTGTTGTAAATTAATGTAGGGCTAATCAATTTGTTTCTTTTCTACATATTCTCTATGACTCTATGATACATTATTTTTCACCAGTTTTTCATATTAACTATATTTTAAATACTGGATTGGTTATATATACAGGACACTTTAAAAACTTTAATATCTAAGGTTACTATTTCATTGTGTAGGTATGGTTCCAGGATTTTTAAATAAATAGCTTCAGGATTTTTGCAAGGTCAGTGATCGCAGGAGTTGCTTCTCATGACAGAAGAGTAGTAAGGCTGATAAATGTCCATACACTCCAAGCACACATCAAAAATAATCAAGGCAATGAACAAATAACTGCATCACATCATCCCATCTACACTGAGCCCTGCTGGAATTCCATACCCTGCATTTTCCCCAAATGCTTTAAATACCACTTATCTATCCCACTTTGGCCACCTCATTTTATCAACTTGAGATAGGTCCTCTCCTTCCTGGACTCCCACCCCACCCTAACATTAGCTTTTGTTCTCTTATACTTGAAATGCCAAGGTTTCAATGCTTGATTTCCCTGGTCCTTTCATGAAGATCATCAAAGGTTTATACTTGAAAGGACTGGAGATTTGTAAATTCCAAGCTGCAAAATGAAACATTGAAAAGCATATTGTAATTATGGTGGTTTTAATATTGTTCATCTATAGGAAGAAATACATATTTCTGTCTTCATCCTTCTTCAATTTTATTTTATTTTATTTTTTTGTTTTTGGTGAGGCAATTGGGGTTAAGTGACTTGCCCAGGGTCACACAACTAGTAAGTGTTATGTGTCTGAGGTCAGATTTGAACTCAGGTCCTCCTGAATCCAGGGCTAGTGAGTGCTCTATCCACTGCACCAACTAGCTGCCCCAATTTCATTTTATTTTTAAGTAGATAGAAACAAAGGTAGCAAAAGGCTCCCCTACCCTCCCTGACTCTCTATGATTTTGAAAATATTTACAAGTAACTTAGGGCTAGGACAACTAGGTGGCACCATGGATAGAATGCTAGGCCTGGAATCAGAAATATCTAAAATTAAATCTGATGTCAGACACTTATTAGCTGCATGACCATAGGCAAGTGTGCCCTTGTCTCAGTTTCCTCATCTGCAAAATGAGCTGGAGAAAGAAATCATGAGCTATGCTAGTATCTTTGCCAAGAAAACCCCAAATGGGGTCATGAAGAGTCAGACAAAACTGAAATGACTGACAATAGCAAAAAAACAAAAACAAAAAAAACCAGGGTTATGTAAAATACTATAGCATAATAACGAAATTCATCCATATTGAAAGAATTATAGGTGCTTAGTGATCACCAAAGAAATTGAGAATTTGGTCTGTTTAAAATTTAAAACATTCTAAAAATTTGAACAAAGAATTAGAGCATGCTATAACAAAAAGGGGAATTTCCATTTAGTTTATCCTTTGCAATTTATGTTTTTACTTTATTAGTGATTGGAATGGGAAGTACACCCACTGACCCCTGTAATGGAGACTCGAGGAGAAAGGAGGCCAAAGCACTGATTTTATTTCTTTCGAAAGAAAGGTGTACCACACTCACTGGGACAACCAGGAGGTGTGACACACTGAGATTAGGAAACCAAGCAGTTTTTATACTCTTACAGACATCTAATTTGAACAAAATGCGGTAATTGGGTTAATACTATATGTTCAATGATAAATCTTTCTCCTGGGTTGTTCAGTGATAAGTCTCTCTCCTGGGTCAGAGTGCCCCAACCTCAGGGGTTCAGCCGTAGGTTATTTTGCAAAATTTCTTGTTTCAGCAACCATATATCATATCTACATAATATCTCGGTGCAGTCCCTATGAAGCAATTTGTAAGTTGATATGCCTATATTTAGAAAGGGGGATAGTAGCTTCCCGTTATTGCCTCTCTCTAGAGAAAAAAAAACAGAGAGAGAGAGAAATAGGGAGCTCTAAGGGGCTTTAAGACTTTGAGATCAGATCACTAGGCCGAAGGGGGGGCATTTCCATCTCAGTGGAGGGCCATATCCCTATGTCCCTCTCATTAGGAAGGCTAATATGAGGCTATGGTTTCATTGAAACAATAAACTGCCACTGTGAAGATATCATTGTCTTAGAGAAAGGACTGAAACACTGGGAGGTTAAGTGATTTGTCCTTTGTGACAAAAAGAATATGTCTTATAGCCAAGATTTCTGGCCTCAAAGTCAAACCTTCTATCCATAATCCAATGCTGCTTCTCTTCATAAAGTTACTTAAATGAATTTGTGGTTTCAGTGATAAGAGACACTCCCTTCAGTGATGAAGATGTTAGTTCATTCTTTGAATTCCTACCCTTATGCCAACTGCATCCAATATAAGGAGGATAGGTTCCATATTTTATTTCTCTCCTCTCTCCCTCAATACCTAATTTAGTATCTTACAATATTTATTCAATAAATATCAAATTAAATTATATCCACTTTCAGTTTTTCCCATCCTTCTCAATCTTCTCTAGGCTGAGGAATGGTTTCTTATCTTCTAGAGATGAAAAGATTTCAGGGAAAACTGCTATCATATTCATTTGAAGAACTGCTAGGCAGGATGACATAACAGATAGAGAATTAGACTTGGAGTTAGGGGAAAAATTGGATTTTCATATCACCTCAGACACTTATTAGACTGTGTCTGAACCTCAATTTCCATACCTGTAAAATGAAAACAATATTAGTACCTCTCTATTGTATTTACCAAGATAATATATGTGATTCCTTTGTAAACCTTAAGGCTTTACATAACTTTGAACAATTATTATTTATTAGAAGACTATCTGCCTGACCGTGAAGAGCAGATTTCAAAACAATGTTCACCAGTTAAAGGGAGACATTTAAATTTCATGTGAGGGAAAAGAGAGAAAAAGAAAATCAACTTTCTAATGATAAAAACTTTCAAAAAGCTGAGTGAGCTATCTTGGGAGGTACTAGGTTTATTCCCATGGGAAGTAGTTATAGGATAGTCTTCTTCCAACATTAGTTGGGCAATATACTCTCTGAGTACATCCTTCTAATATGAGAGTCTGTATGATTCTTATCTTGCAGCTGTCAGGGATACTTCTAGTATTGGTTCTTATGCCTAAGGGGAAAAAACCAGAACAGGACTTTGTGATTCATGGGCAAACAAATGAATTGAATAGAGGGAGTCCAGGGAAACAGGGTTGAGACAGCATTTGTTGTAACATGGGATCTGAGCATCACAGATCTAGAACTGGAAGAAACTTCAAAGGACATTAAATTCAACCCCTCATTTTTATAGATAGGGAAACTGAGGCCCATGGAGATTAAGTGACTTGCCCAAATTCACACAGGTAGTAAGGGTAAGATATAAAATTTGGATCTGGATCCCCAGATTCCAGAGCCAGTATTCTTTTCACCATACTGTATTGCTTCTAACACAGCAATATTTTTGTGATTTGAGTGATTGTTTATACCAATGTGATTGCAAAAGGCATATTCAAAATGAGGTGACTCTTAAAAGAGACCAAAAGATTGGTGGGAAACAAGTATAATTTTTCAGTTTCAAACTAAGTCCAGTTCCAGGAGTAATATTCATAGGAACTTCTCTGGGCATGATAGAAGTCTAAGTGACAGATCATTATCAGAATTTACGGAAGACAGATGGTTGTCATCAGAGAGATAAGGTAGCAGTTATAGGGGACATATCAATATGTAATCTAGGGTTTGAGACCTGGAAGTCTTGTTCCTAGAGATACTACAGCACCAGGTGGTGATTCAATAAAGGGGGGAAAGCAATAATCCAGGTACTGAAAAATAGAAAACTCAAGTTCATACATGGTACTGAAACCATGTTTGAGTTGTTGCTGGCTAAACCAGTGAGCTACTGACTTAAGACTCCTTATATTTGCACTTTTCTAAGGACAGGTTTGATCTCAGTGTTTGAGCTAAGACTGAACATATAGTTTGATGAGGATGCTAATTTGTGCTAGCTAGGAAGCATAGCAGATATAAGGCAGTATGGCATTTTAGTAAGAACACTAAAATTGGAGTCTAGAGAGATCTGGATTCAGATTCTACCACAAATGCTAAGTCTGGTGTCATGTACAAGATCAACTAACCTCTCTAAACTTCAATTCCTTCATTTATAAAATGAAGCTCATAAAACATTTAGAACTTTCCTGACAAAATTGTTGTAAGTATCAATTGAGATGAAATACACATTGTGCCCTTTATGGGCTAACTGCCCCTCCCCCCCAACTCAAGCTCATAAGTTGGGCCCCCAGGGTAAAAACTACAAAGTACAAAGTTTGGTCTGCTCTCTATAGTCAGCTAGAAAACACAATTTGCATGAATATAATGCATTAATTGAGATGGTATAGTTAAAAAAAACCAACAACAACAACATATAAATGATTTCTCCATCCTAAGTTTAGGATATACTCTTCTATAGATACATAAAGCATCATTTGAAAGACTAGATAGACAAATGCACAGGAACACACATAGCTGCAACCAGTAATTGGCATAGCTGGACAAAATTGTTTGGTTTGAGGTGAAAAGCTGAAATATGGCTAGTGAGTGACTAAGTCTGTATTTGAACTCACTACTTCTTGACTCAAGTCCAATGCTTTCTATTCACTTTGCATCTAGTTGGCTCAAATATTTACTCTCTCCTCCAGCCTCCACATTTAGAATGTAAGAATGGCCATTGTTTTTAAACCTCATCTCTCTTCTCCAAATTGCCTAAAATACTCTATCCAGTGAACGTGAAAAGAGAGCAAAGAATGACAAAGATTACTTGGATAACCAGCTCCCATTATGCATTATGCTCATTTTAGCCTAAGAAACAGATCCAGTTTAAATGTTTGTATTTTTCCTTTTAAAGAAAATTACTTCCTGTTACAGATCAAAAGAGTTAACATTTGTAAGGTGTTTAAGAGGCAGCCAGGTGATACAGTGGATAGAGTGCCCTGCTTGGAGTCAAAAAGACCTGAGTTCAAATTGGTCTTGCACCTTGGACAAGGCAATTAAACACTTTCTGCCACTTTCCTCCTTTGTAAAATGGGGATAACAACAGATGTTCCCAGAGTTGTTTTGAAGATAAAATGACATAATATTGGTAAAGTGTTTTGAATTCCTTAAGTCACTTTATACATATTAGTTATTATTATTTTATTATATTTAGGTGTTTACCTTAAACCAAAGAACATTTTCTAACTGTGCATGGTTACAGCTATGTGTATTGTTTTCCTCCATGTGTATCTATTCTTCTAAGAGGTGCTTTATGTACCCATGGAAGAATATGCCTCAACCTTAATGTAGAGAATAGTTTTCTATAGTTTTTACTATGCCATCTAAGTAAATACATCTTCTTCATTCTCTGTGTGAGCTATTTAAAAATAGGTACTGTTGGGGCAGCTAGGTGGTGTGGTGGATAAAGCACTGGCCCTGGATTCAGGAGGACCTGAGTTCAAATCCAGCCTCAGACACTTGACACTTACTAGCTGTATGACCCTGGGCAAGTCACTTAACCCCCATTGCCCTGCAAAAAAAAAAAAAAAAAGAATAGGCACTGTCCATCTATCTATCTATCTATAATCTATCTATTTATCTATTTATCAATCATCTACCTGTCTATTTGCTTACTTATTCATTCATTTATTTATGTTTCATCATTTATTTATTTATCCATTCATTCATTCATTCATTCATTCATTCATTTGTTTGTTCATGTATTCATTCATCCATCCATCCATCAATCCATCCATTTCTTTGTCTGTCTGTTTATTTGTTTGTGTATTTCTTTGAATCAGCACTTAGCACAGTTTTTGGCATAAAGCAGGTGCTTAATAAATGCTTGTTGACTGGCTCAGAAACATCTCTCCATCTTACTTCTACTCTTTGAGACATGAAAGAGTGGAAGGAAGAGTAAGTCTGGAGAATGTTCTTTCTTAAGGTCCACTGAGTCATTAACACTTTCAACTTAACAGACTTTGTATAGTGCTATGTTATTAAAAAGCAATATCAAGGCGGCAGCTAGGTGGCACAGTGGATAAAGCACTGACCCTGGAGTCAGGAGTACCTGAGTTCAAATCCGGCCTTGGACACTTAACACTTACTAGCTGTGTGACCCTGGGCAAGTCACTTAACCCCAATTGCCTCACACACACAAAAAAAAGCAATATCAATACAAAGCATCCACATTTTCTACAACTAAGTCACATGTGTCTTCAGTGATATATCTAAGAGTTGAGCTAACACAGAATTAGGAAGGACAACTCTTAGAGTTATACATGGGTTGATTCTCATTACATAGGGAACACATGGGACCAAGGCACATGAGATAAGGGCAACATAGGCTTCCTGCTTCAATTCTGTGAGGTCATTGATGTCCACTCACTGCTTCCACCAGTCTTGGTCTCATGATTGCCACCTTAGACCTTTACTAGTTTCTGCTGCACCAAACACTACTGGATGTTGCTTAGACAGAAGTTGCTTAACTGTAGTTGATGACACCACTGCACCTAACTGTAGGCCTAGACAACATCTTGGTTCTGAGAAATACTGCTATGTATTTTAAGAAGGAGCTGGAGCTCAACCATCAGGGCTAGCAAGAGTTTTGACAATTATATTTGCACTGAGGTCATGAATTTTCTATGCAGAATTCTAGACTCAACTCTGCTTGGCAATCCAACTTGACTATATACTTTAACTCCCCAGACATGTATTTCTGTTATCAGTTGCCATTACTGATGGTCGGGGTAGAAGAGAAAAACATCCTCTGACTACTTTCTGTAGTCTATGGGAAGTGCTCCTTAGAGCAAGCTGGCAATTCTGAATCTTAGAATCTTAGGTGCTCTTAAACTCAATTCATTCTGTTCACCCATGTTAAAAGGTAAGTTAAAAAGGTGGACGCACTGGTAGGCCCATTATATTTGCCAGCCATAAACTATGTTGCCTGAACATTTAAAAGTCAAGGAGTCTGAAAGGGGAACATATAACCTGAATACTCAACCATTCATATACTAAAAGAGACCCTGCACTTACAGTTCATTGTCTTGTACAGTTGTCTTTTTTAAAATCTCTTTAGAATTTTCCCTACGTTACATGTATAAAAACATTTTCGCATCAATTTTGTTTTGTTTTGTTTTGTTTTGTTTTTGTGGGGCAATGGGGGTTAAGTGACTTGCCCAGGGTCACACAGCTAGTAAGTGTTAAGTGTCTGAGGCCGAATTTGAACTCAGTTACTCCTGAATCCAGGGCCGGAACTTTACCACTGCGCCATCTAGCTGCCCCCACATCAATTTTTAAAACATTGCATTCCAAATTTTATTCCTCCCTCCCTCCCCACCTCCCCTTAAGAAGTCAAGTAATTTAATATAAGTTATACATGTTCAGTCATTCAAAACATTTCACATTAGTCAGGTTGTGAAAGAAAACAGATGAAAAATCTTTAGGAAGAGAAATTAAAAAAAAAATTATACTTCATACTTCAATCTGTATTCAGAGACCATCAGTTTTTTCTCTGGAGGTGGATCACATTTTTCATAACTCTTTTGGATAGCATCCTGCTCATCATTTCTTACAGCACAGTAGTGTTCCATCCTAACCTCATCCCATAATTTTTTCAGCCATCCCCCAATTGATGGGCATCACTATGATTTCAAATTCAACTTTTTTTTAGTCTCTTTTAGAATACCAAACTAGTAGTGGTATTGCTATATTGAAAAGTATGCATGGTTTTATAGCCCTTTGACCATAGTTCCAAATTGCTCTACATAATATTTTAATCAGTTTATAACTTTACCAAGAGTGCATTAATGTATCTTTTCCCCCCTATCCCTCACAATATTTGTTATTTTCCTCTGCTGTCCTATTATCCAATCCAATAGGTATGAGATAGTGCCCAGAATTGTTTTGACCTGAATCTCTCCAAGCAATAGTGAATTAGAACATTTTTTTTAATATGGCTATAGGTGGCTTTGATTATTTCATCTGAAAACTTCATGTCATTTGATCATCTTTCAATTGGGGAATGGCTCTCGTTTAAAAACAATAAATCAGTTATCTTTGTGTTTGAGAATTGAGGCCTATCAGACAAACTTGCTTCAGATTTTTTTCACAGTTACTATTGATAACTGTATTACCCTCCATCCTATGCCCTTCCCTTGATATTTTCTATCTTCTTTCACCTATCCCTCCTCAAAAGTGTTTTCCTTCTGCTTGCTCCCTTCCCCAATCTGCCCTCCCTTCCTTCACCCCTCCCCTCATATCCACTATCCCACAGGGCAAGATATATTACTATACCAAAATTGAGTGTGTATGGTATTCCCTCTTTGAGCCAATTCAGAGGATAGTAAGGTTCATTTACTCTCCAGCACCTCCCTCAACGTCCTGTCCACAGTATAAACTTTTTCTAGTTTATTTTATATGAGACACTGCACCCCATTCAACCTCTCCCTTTCTCTTTCTCCCAGTACAATCCTCTCACCTCTTAATTTTATTTTTTGAAAGATATCCACACAGGGGCAGGTTAGGTAATATAGTGGACAAAGCACCAGCCTTGAGTGCAGGAAGACCCAAGCCCAAATCTAGTCTCAGACACCCAATGCTCACTGTTACATGCCCCTGGGCAAGCCACCCAACCACACACACATACACACTTAAAAAACATAAATGCTTTAAAGATATTATCCCTTCATATGCAACTCACACCTGTAGCCTCTAAGTATACTCCATTCAGCTGCCCTAATAATGAGAAAGTTCTTATTAGTTAGAAATATCAACTTCCAGTAAGTAATACAAAAAGTTTAACCTTTTAGTATCCCTCATGATTTCTTTTTTTGTTGTTGTTTTTGTTTTTTTCTGGGCAATAGGGGTTAAGTGACTTGCCCAGGGTCACACAGCTAGTAAATGTCAAGTGTCTGAGACCCAGATTTGAACTCAGGTCCTCCTGATTCCAAGGCCAGTGCTTTATACACTGCACCACCCAGCTGCCCCCCCCCTCCTCATGATTTCTTTTTCCTGTTTACCTTTTCATGTTTCTCTAGGGTCTTTTATTTGAAAGTCAAATTTTCTATTCAACTCAGGTCTTTTCATCAAGAATACCTGAAAGTCCTCTCTTTCATTGAAATCCAATTTTTCCCCTAAAAAATATTATACTCAGTTTTGCCGGGTAAGTAATTCTTGGTTGTAATCCCAGTTACCTTTGCCTTCTGTAATATTATATTCTATGGTCTCCATTCCTTTAATATAGAAGCTGCTAGATCTTTTGTTATCATGACTGTGACTCCATAGTACTTTAATTGTTGCTTTCTGGCTGCTTGTGATATTTTCTCCTTGGCCTGGGAGCTCTGGAATTTGGCTATAATATTCCTGGAAGTTTTCATTTTGGTATCTCTTTCAGGGGGTTATTGGTGAGTTCTTTCAATTTCTATTTTACCTTCTGCTTCTAGAATATCAGGGCAATTTTCCCTGACTGTTTCTTGAAGGATGATGTCTAAGCTCTTTTTTTGATCTTGAGTTTAGGTAATCCGATTGTTCTCAAATTATCTCTCCTGGTGCTATTTTCTGGTTCAGTTGCTTTTCCAAGGAGATATTTCACAATGACTTCTATTTTTCCATCCTTTTGGTTTTGCTTTATTCTGTTTTGATTTATCATAAAGTCATTAGCTTCCATTTGCCCAATCATAATTTTTAAGGAATTATTTTCTTCAAAGAGCTTTTTTACCTCCTTTTCCATTTAGCTGATTTGTCTTTTCTACTAGTTGACTTTTTTTCATGACTTCTTGGCATCTCTCTCATTTCTCTTTCAATTATTTTTCACTCTACCCCTCTTACTGTATTTTCAAAGTCATTTTTGAACCCTTCTATGGCCTGAGACCAACTCATATTTTTTCTTAGGAACTTTGGATGTAGGAGTGTTGACTTTCTTACCTTCTTCTGAAGGTATATTTTGATCTTCCTTGTCACCAAAGAAGTTTTCTACAGTCAACATTTTTTTCTGTCTACTTATTTTCCCAACCTATTTCTTGACTTTGAACTCGGTCTTAAAGTGTGTCAGTGCCTCCAGGGTATGCTGTCCCAAGTTTCAGGGTGTCCCAGATGATAGGATTTAAGGAGAGACATGTTCTTAACTCCCCTGGCCTGTAAGTAACCACAGGCCTGCTTGCTCTTTACCCCTGCAACAGACTCCTGTTTCACTATGGCTATAAGCTCTGCTGTTCCTGTGCTCTCCCCAAAGGGGGCTGCACTCAAGACTGCTTCCTGGTTCTGAGCATGAGCAACACAACAGAGTTCTGGCTTAGTGCCAGCAGAGACCACTGCAATTTTCCCCATACTAACTTCCTGATGGTCTCACTAGTCTGTAAGCTGAGTTTCAGAAGTAGCCATTGCCGCAGCCGATTCTGATACCCTGGAGGCCTGTTTCTATGGTGTGGCCTGCTTGGGGTGGTTTTTGTGCTGGCATGGCCAGGGTCTGGTCTCCACTCTCACCCAGGTACAACAGAACTTTCCTGTTGACCTTCTAAGTTGTCTTTGGCTGGAAAATTATCTCATACTGGTCTTTTGTGGGTTCTGCTGCTCCAGGAATTGTCTTATGGCATTATTTGAAGTTATTTGGAGTGATTATGAGGAGAGCTTCGGGAAGTCACTGCCTTTCCTCTGCCACCTTGGCCTCTGCTGTTTTTTGCTCATTCATCAGGGCAATAGGGGACTACATTGATCAGGGGTTCCCCAAGTAAATTTCACTACACAGGTAAAATGCTATCAGCTATGTTCTAATTAATTAAATAATGAGTCCTGTGAATTGATGGCATATTTCAAAATCATTCTGTATATTTCTTTTGAGTTTTAAACAATTACTATATTTTACATAATTAACACTTCTTATAGTGCTAATCTAAATACATGTGACAACTTCATAGGATTCATTATTTGGTATATTTAGGACCTAGCTACATGGAAGTAAATTATTATTATAATTATCATTATTCTAATTTGTGTTAGGGAAATATAACCAAAACCAGAAATAATTAGAGATATTCAGAAAATTTTAAAGCTTTCTAAATAGTGTAGTTTCTTTTATAATCGTAGTATTATTTAAGTCCTGATTTATTTCTTTAGCAATGTTTTCTATGAGAAATAAGTTCATGAAAAGGGATTAAAATAGTTTATAACTTTATTTCCCACCTCCAAATAGTTTTTTTTTTCAAGAATTACATTTTCCATTGATTCACCTGGACAAAAAAACATCAGAACTAATTCTGACTTTCTGATTGGTAGGTCATTTTTATAGCTAGAATTTGAGACCTTTATACTGCTTCCACATGCCACAACAGCTAAGGAACCTGTTTAAAGCAATGGACCCTGACATTGTGTAGCATTCATTTTTTTAAATTACTATTTTGGATATTAAATAAAATTTGCTGTGGGTGGAAAATTGAGAGAGGTACTGAAGACAGTGACTCATTTTCTGATTGCAGCAAAATAAGAAATAATCTTCCTTTTTAATTAGTTTTGGTAAAGGAAGCATAATTGGAAGCATTGTTATAAATAAACACATATGCACTGCATTTTTTATTTGAAAAGTAATAATCATAATAGTAGCATCACTAAAATATGTTTGAATATATTAGGTATATTCCTTTGAACTTGTGTTGATTTGTAAAAATTATTTCAAGGGGGAATTATACTATAAGAACTTAAGTTTATCATTAAACTCTAATGAAGCATTGGAGTAGGACTCTAATGGCTGCAGTAAAGCATAAAGTAGAAGGTATAAGATATATCTTCTTAACAAAAGTTGGAAAAACAGAAAGATTAGCATACATAAATGCTTTTTAAAATATATAACAGCTCCTATTTTTAGAGTGCTTTCCTTAAAATAATCCTGTGAGGTAATTAGTAACTAAGTACCCTCCCTTTTTTTCTTTGTGAGGAAATGGACAACCACAACAATTTAAATGACTTACTCATGCTCACATAACCTCCTAAGCCAGGATTTGAACCAAAGTCACCTAGGTTCAAATATCACGATTTCACATTATGTTAAGTTTTCCCTTCATAAGTAGCCTAACTATCACTGGAGATAGGGGAGTCTGCTAAATTCCCATTTCTTCATGCTTAAAGGCTTTAAGTTCAAAACTAAGCAATGTTAGTGAACTTAAATGTTATTGCTTTCTAAATATAGCTAGAAATTAGGGAAATAAAGAGGTCTCTTTTTTTCCCTCCCAAGTGGTTCTTCTAAATTGAAATAAACACAACAGAGAAATAAGGTATTCAGCAACTAGCATTTAGCGACCATAATCTTTCTTACCAGATTTTACCTGGTCTCTGTTTTTATGCCCTCTGTGATTGCATCTACACATATTTACTTAGTGTTTCATTCTGTTACTCCTCATGTGTCTTCTAAAATTATAAGGCAGGATTACTATTACTCCAAATGTTTTTGTTGTTAGGTGTTTTAAGTTCTTGTTCTTTTTTTTTTTTTTTTTGTGAGGCAATTGGGGTTAAGTGATTTGCCCAGGGTCATACAGCTAGTGAGTATCAAGTGCTATTTACCTAGCTGCCCCAAAGTTTTTGTTCTTAAATGAACAGGATTGTTTTATTTTATTTTGATAAACATTTCTAAAAACAACTTAAACGCAACAAAACATAACAGATCCTACCTCTAACATTTTTTTTTCATAATCTACCTCTTCCTTCTTTAGTAGTTTAGCGAGTTGATTTTTCACTTCCTATAGTCACCTCAAAGAAACAGTTACATCAGTAAAATTAGAAATCTGCCAGGAGAGTTCCAAAAGGTCAGGAGTTAGTTCAAATGCTGCCTCCCTTAAATTGTGTGACAACTGATATGTTAGTCTTGTGAAAGACATAGAGTACATTGCTTTTCAAAGACAATTTATATTCAAAGCCTTTTCAGTGGTAAAGAACCTACCAATGCTTTTATCCTACTGACATAACCTTTAGAGACACATTACCTGGGTAACTTGGCATCATGGTTAGACTATGGGACTTGGACCCAGGAAGACCTAAATTTAAATCCTGATACTAAATTTAAGTCAGATACTAATTGTGTGACCCTGAGCAAGTTATTTAACCTCTATCTGCCCCAGTTTCTTCAACTGTAAAATGGGGGTAATAATAGTACCTACTTCACAAGGCTTTTGTAAGATTCAAATGATTTGCTGAACTTACAACACTATATAGATTCTTGTTTATAATTGTATTTTCATACCATTATAAAGGTGAGGACCACTCCAGTGGAGACCATAAACAAAAGGAGAGAGTCAAATTGCACTTGTGATATAATCTATGGATTCTGCCATTTGGGTGGTCCTTATGAATAGAAAGTCTGATGGCTGATTGAGAACATCATTTATTTTAATAATTCACCTTGTGATTGGGGCTTAAGAGAATTAAAATAACTTATTTGCTTATTCATTCAATATGAGGGCAGCAATATACATGATTTAGAATTGGATTTGGACTCATATCTAGATAGCTATGCTTTTGTGAATTGAAGTGCCAAGGAGAGTATGGTCTCATTTTTTTTTTCCCTGAGGAGAAGCAGCACTTGGGATGGTCTAAAGATATTTTGTATCATTCAGCCATCCATTCATTCTATAAGAATTTATAAATTCCTAATTTGTGTACTATATGGAAACATTAAGTGAACAAACTTGTTCTCTTGGCTTATGAATTATACATGATTATGGCAGAATCTTTCAGTCCTTTGAAAGAATTTCTGAGATTTCCCATTCTATAAACTCAAAATACAGTGGTCCTTGAGGACCAAGTTGGATGATGAGATCTGCTGTTCTTCTCTTCTATATTACTGGAGATATAAGACATCCCTTGGTTCAATAGTGTTCATAACATTTCCCAGTAAAGAGAAAGCAAACAGATGGTAGGCAATACGGAATATTTGGTTTATGCTATTCTTGAAAATCATCCTGTTGGGAATGATAGCATCTTACAGTTGAACCCTAAATAAACCAATGAATTCCCTGAGGATATTAGTAAATATCTTAGTTTAAGAAACTCCTAACTAACATAAGGGAAGTTGTAACAGTGCTAACAGGTGTTTGGCAATGGCAACTACTTGGGATCAAAAATCATAGATTTGAAGGGACCCTAGAGGACTTCTTTTCCAACATGATCCCACAGATGAGGAAACTAAAACCCAAAGGGGGTTAATGACTTGCCCAAGGTATTGAGTAACAGTGTAAGTATTTGAACCCAGGGACTTGAGCCTTATTTCAAATCTAGGAATTGTTCTTTTCTTGAGTATTAACCATAATCCATGGAATTATTGTTGTTATTGTTTATTACTATTATTATTTTTATTATTTTAAAAGATGAACAGGTCTTTGAATTCAGAATCACAGGAATTAATTCTTTGAAGGGATCTCAGAGGGCATCAAGTTCCATGTGTATCTAATAACAATACTTTACCTTTCATAGCACTTGTCAACTTGTAATTTGCCTTATATATATTATCTCATTGAAGATGTATTACCCTTAAGGAAGGTATTAAGGATATTGTTATCTTCATTTTACAGATGAGAAAACTAAGGCTCAGAATTATGGCATGATCATACGATGTAGGTAGAAAAAACAAATTACAGTTGGATCCTAACCAGGTCTCTTCAGTATTTTTCACTACACTATGCCTTAGAACTGTTACTAGTATTTCAAGGATTATAGTTGTTTTGTTGTTTTTTTTTGTTGTCTTTCTGCTGAAAAGAACCATAGAGATTGAAAACCACAATTTACTGAGAAATGACTGATCCCCACCTATTCCTCATTCCCAGGTCAATCAATTGACTGGGAATAACTGATCTTTGTCAATTCCAGTCTCTTGATTGCCTTATGGATCTCCCTCAAACAAACTATCCCCTCTCAAAGATTTTCTACCTTACTCCCTGCACTTTAGGTTATTAGGTAAATGAGTCCATTTACATTAATTAGTTTCTATTTAGAGTTAAGTAGCTTCTATACTTAACTCAAGGACAGTCTTATAATTCCCTTTGTCTCAGTTCTGATCTTTGGGTATTCCCAGCATTCTTGCTTTGTGATATTCTGAGTTATAGCTCCTCTGCCCAGATTAAAAATGTTATTTATCCAATATTAATTGTTTCATTTATTTCCAGGTTAAAAAGATCAATCCCCTCAATTTGCAGATTCAGAAAGTGAGACCCAAACTTTTCCACAATCACATAGGAAGTGGGGAACGGAGTTGGGATTCAAACCCAACAACTCTAAATCTAAAGAACCCATGTTTTTCCCCACTGACCCATATTGATAACCTGTAATGAAAGAGTGAATTTCTCTATTCTTTTTGCCTTTTCCTTACTGTAACAAAATTCCAAATATTGGCCATAAGCATAAAACATCCAAACTTACACTGAAGAAAAATTTATTTCTGAGGCAGACCATTTCGCCTTGAAACATGCCTTTATTCATGATTGCATGATTTCTTTACCATCTAGAATAATGCTTTATTTGAGATATTGTTTATCCTTAAGATTTAGACAGAGATTTAAAGTTTACAAAGTAGTTTCCTCACAGTGGCACTATGAGGTAGGTAGTTTAGTTATTACTCATTCTATTTTATGTATGAGAAAACAGAGGCTTTAAGGGATTAATTAATTTGTATAACTTTTACCTTTATAAATAAAGAAGGAAGATGTGATCAAACTACTCCTGTTAATCCCAAAGACACTACAATCTCTACATCTCCTTGCCCAGTTTTGCCTTTGTCATGCTTTCTTATATTTTACTTTTCCATGCAGAGAACACCAGGGACCTAAAACTGTGCCAATAAGATATAGCATCTATTATGGATGTTAATCATTTCTCTCCAAATCTAATACTGTTATAAAAGGGGCCACAAGGCCATAGAGCTCAGCCCTATCTCAGGGTATTGTGTGGTTGTTGTTCTTTTTGTTTGTTTTTTAAATTAATTAATACACACACACACCAGTTTTAGGAAAAGTATATATTAATTTATCAATATTATACCAGTAAAGAATTGACCAAATATTTGTAATTTCTCATGGCACCAGGCAACATGATAGTGGAGGCAGGGAGAGAACTTCATCATGTCAGTTAGCTCAAGTAGGAGAAAAACCCCAAAAGATCTATGCTGTCTGCCAGAGAGATGGCATGTGTTCTCTAGGATACCCAAGAGAGCTAGTTAGAGAGACAAAGAACTTGTATTCTCAGAAAACCAAGAGAAGCTCAGAAGATGCAGCAGAAGCCCACACATGGGACTTTCCAAGGTTTTAATTTTTTTTTTTATAGAGGCAGGTCAGTATACATTGATCAAAACTAATTGGGTCATTATACATCAAACAAATCTAATTGGTTAGTATCATTCAATTCTATTGACTTACTTGACTTGGAGATGGTCTACATTAAAATAAAGTCTATGGTTGACATAAGAGAAAAGAATGCAAAAGACTCTCATTCAAGTTGCTTAAGGCTAAATCCATTATCTAGTTATGGTTTAATCCCATCAGTCTTTCAACAATTTAGACAAAATAATCTAACTTCATTCCTTTTGTTCCCTTGGTTTTGTCCCAGATGAGATTTGGTGAAGTTTCTCAAGGAGAAGCAGACTTTCTTTTGTTGGAGGAGAAATGACTGTGAAAGTAACCTTTGGGTCTCCTCAAGAAATCCATTATTAATAGCTATTTTCTCATAGTATGGAAAACCATCTTCCCTATAGCCCACAAATTGTCAGTGCTTCGCTTTGAAGACTTTGCAGTGTTGCCTTAATGATTGACCTTAAATGTTTGCTTATTCACGGCTACTATTCCCTTTTCTGAACCAATGACTCCAAGTGCAAAATCTTCCCATCTGTTCCCCACACACCCTTTACTCTTCACCTAAGACTAGTAATGGTATGTTGGAGCAGATGGCCAAATTTTCAGCATAAGCATTTGGAGCTTGGAAATCCATACACATTATGAATATGGGTTTTGACAGTTTCATTGGTTGCCTAGACTTAAGAAAAGTTTTGTAGAAAATGTTGATAATGCAGATTAAACTTAAAAGTGTTTCCTGTGCATTTTTTTCCCCAGATAACTTGTTAAACATTTATCAAAAAAGCATTGGACCTGCATCCCCACCTACTATATTGCTCAAATTCAATTTAACAAGAGAATATCTGAATGCTTTTCTGTAGGCCATTCTTGCAAGTACCCATTATAGCAGCTGTGAAACCTCTTTATTTTCAACTCACACTTGTCTCTTATTCAATTCTGATGTTCCCAATGTTTAATTGTTGTATTCTTTCATCTCCCAGATGCTTTTCAGATCAAGAATTCTATGACTTTATAGATATAAATATTATCTCTTAATATCGAACACCTTCATACTAGTCTCTTCAAACATTTGCTTCATAAAATAATATTTTGTTTGGATTCTATAAAATAACTTTGAACAGTTAGACACAGTGAAGAACCAGCTAACATATAAAACAAATTTAGAAGAGGAACTTGTTTAAAACCAGAATACATTGTCTTTTCAGAGCAAGGACCAAATCACTAAAGATAAATGTGATTCAATAATCCTAATAAGGAAAAGAGAGACTGAGAAGATACCTATAGGGTGTGAAGTATAATCAGAAACTCAGTATGGATTCACAACTCCCCTTTCCTGGACCCCTGGAGAAGATAATTAAACTAATCAAAGGTGTTAGAATCTTTGGTCCCCAAAAGTTTACAATTGAAAATAACTCTCATACTTAAAATTTACTTAACATTAATCACCCCTAAGGTATCCAGTTGGAGGCAGTCTTTCTGAAGCAATTAAAAAATATTAAATTTAATATCTAGTTATTATATCCTACATAGTTATTAATAATAAATTCTTTTGTATTGTAAAGTTATTCATATTGCTCTCTAGTATGTATGTCTAGTAACATATGAGGTTGCCAATAGAAAGCCATGGATTTGAGGATCATTTATACTCCTGTGCTTTGTGAACTCTCACTCCTACTACCAGTTTTAATAGTGTATCACAATCAAGATATTTAAAGTAAAAAATACAAACACAAGTTTCTCCTTGTTAAGCCTATGTTCTTAATAATGTAAACCATTCTAAATGTTAAGTTTATGAATTGTTACATAGTCTTTAAAGATGTGGTCTTCTTTAAGAAAGCCCTGGTGTCTAGAGGAATGTGTTTAACATTCTGTCCTAAATTTGTACAAGTACTTATAGATAAGCACCAATGTGTTGGAGTTTTAAAGCCACACAAATTAATTACTAGGCATTAACATTATTTTTTTTGTCGGGGGGAGATAAATGGGCATAGTAGGGAATGCAGGATTATGGGTAGAATAATATATGTAATGAAATGATTGAGTGTTTTCTTTTACAAAGGAGACACAAAAATGGAATTTTATCACTTACAGAATTAAACTTAGATTTGAGAAAACATGCAGACAATGGCTGTTGGAGTGAATATATATATATATATATATATGTATATGACATGGCATGATACAACATGAATAGTATCATGAAATGTCTGTTAACTGTAGAGAGAACTGTTTTAATTCTATATATTTGGTTTAAAGGTCTTTTGAGATAAAATAATATTCTATATAGTTAGGCGGTAGTGTTGGTAGTAGAGTTGTCATCATATGGCATTTTGTGTCTTTGATCTTTGGTGTTTACATGGCAATTGTTTATAAAATTTTGAGATATGCTTAATGTTAAAAATAAAACAATCTGGCCACATTTAAAAAATAGTGTCAAGAAAACTAAAACTCAATATGAGCTGAGGTTTCTGACAACCAAACACTAAGAATAATAAAAACTATTTGTTTTTCTTTCCCTATATTGAGAAAAATGGGTATAGGAGATTATGAAAATGGTCAAAGAAGAAAATTTTGAAGTGTTCAATTGTTATTTTACTTCTAATTTCACTGCCAAGGAAAATGATATTTGGACAGGAAAGGACAGAACAAAAATGTCTCATAGGGAGGCTTTAAAAAGTTTTATTGACATATTTTGTTTTTGCATTACAAACATTTCCAGAATACCTTAAAGGCATAAGATATCTTTTGTAACAAAGTAAAATAATTACACAAAACCAAAAAACAATACTGTAACCTCATCTAAAAGTACATGCAATATACCATATCTGTATCCTCCAACCACTTTTTTAAGTATTTTTTTCTTGAATTAGCAAAAATCTATTTTTCTGTCTCATGCCCACCCCAATGCTAAAAAAAGAATAAAGTTCCTTGTAGCAAATATGCATACAGAAAAGAATTCCCTTATTTATTTTCTCTCTCTGCATATATTTATATGTACACATATATATTTAGATATAAATTAATTATATTAATTATATACTGTATTCTACATATGTATACATCCATCTCCAACTGCACATACATGTTTCATCCTTGGTCCTTGAATCAAAAATTGTCATTGCATTGATAATAATTCTTACAGCTTGCAACATTGTTTGTCTGTACAATGTTGTTGTCATTATATAAAGTGCCCTGCTAGTTCTGTTCTCTTCATTGTTCAAGAGTTTAGAAGTATCTTCAGAATTGTTCAGTTTTTTACTCTCAAACTCATAGTATAAATTGTTCTTCTGACTCTGATAACTTTACTCTGAAAAAGTAAGTGGGGCAGCTAGGTGGTGCAGTGGATAGACCACTGGCCCTGGATTCAGGAGTACCTGAGTTCAAATTCGGCCTCAGACACTTGACATTACTAGCTGTGTTACCCTGGGTAAGTCACTTAATCCCCATTGCCCTGCCAAAAAAAAAAAAAGTAAGTGAAATCTTTTTATATTTCTTTGAAATCAAATATTTTCTAATTTCTCACAGTACAATAATATTCTATCACATTCATAAAACACAATTTAATCAGGCATTTCTATCATAAAACTGCAGCTATGAATATTTTTGAGCACATAAAACTTTTTCTTTCATTTCTTTTGAATACAGACCTAGCAGTGATATATCTTGATCAAAGTGCATGCACTTTTTATTCAATTTTTGTGTTTAATTCTAAACTGCCTTCCAGAATGGTTTTACTGTTTTGAATTACTCATATGGAGTTGATACCTATTAGTAAGTGTATATACATATATATATATATATATATAATATATATAAAGAAGTCTTAGCTTTCTTTCATGAGTTTAAATCAACAGGCTTGCATGAACTCAATTTTGTCCTACCTCATAGTATATTTAGGTTCATTCAGAATTGATTAAATTACTTTACCCAAATGCTACTAATTATTGGTTGAATGTCATATTAAAGATAGTTGTCTAGGGGGATGCTACCATATATTTATTATATAAATTATTGCGGGGCTAACTGTTTTTAGATAAATTATTGTGGGGCTAGACTCAGTTTTCTAAAATGTTACTAATTATATATTAATTGCTACTTATATAATAATGGCTATTGCACCAGTTTCGGCAGTAAACATTTATTATTAATGTACCTTAAATATTAGAAGAGTATTGACTATGTGGCAGTTAACACAAGCTGAAAAATCCCCAGCAACATATTTTTACATTACCTATACTGGTCTAAGAGGAAAGTTCTCACCAACAGCACGGCATTCCAAGCCTAGAGTGCAAGCTAAGAATGGTGCCCACCTCATGATCAGAGGCTTTTTCCTCTTTTGATAGAGGTGGCTCTTACACATTGATCAAAGATAATTGGCTAGCATCATTCAATTCCATTGGTTGATAGAAATTGAAGTTGGTTCATATTAAAATGAGCTGTAATGTGATAACATCAGGGACTAATGGGAGATAGACCTGGGGGCAACATCAAACTCAGGTAGGTGTGGCTTAATCCACTCAGTTCACTGGCCTTGGACTCATCCTGCACAGTTTTAGGCCCTGAGTTTAGTTAAAGTCTCCTAGACTGAACTTTCCAAAGTGGAGGTGGGGAAAACAACAACAACAACAACAACAACAAAACTAGAACTGGGTCCCTGGGTGCCCTCAAGAAATACATTATTAATAATTATTTCATCAAACTACAGAGAACCATGAAGTTCTCTCTTTTTAAAAAAAAATAGCAATAATGTAAATAAAGAAGTAAATTTCTGAAGCACAGAGACTTTTCACTTGTACATTCCTAGTACATTGTATAGTTGTCATGTACATAGCAGTGGCTCATAATGTCTATTTTATTTTTGTTGAAGTTGAATTGAACTTTGAAGACATGGATGGCATGACCTCTAAATTTGTAGATGACATGAAGCTGGGAATGATAGCTAACACGTTAAGATGATAAGGGTAGAATACAAAATTGACTCAACAAGCTAATAGGATGATACAAATCTAATACATTTAGGCATAAGAGTGATAAATGTGGAATTCTAAGACTTCACAAGTACAAGATGAGGAAGATGCTAGCTGATAGTTCCTGTGAAAATTATCAAAATGAATCAATAGCATGACATGGCAGCTAAAAATACTAATGCTGTCTTTGGCTGCATTATAATAAGTACAGTGGACATAATGAGGTTTATTATTTTTCCAGGTCACGGTAAATCTAGAACATTGAGTCCAGTCTTCTGTGCCTCATTTTATGAAGGAAAATAGCAAGCTATATCAATTCTAAGGAGGATGACTAGAATAATGAAGTTATTGGAGATTATTACATGGAAGGATTGATTGGAAAACAAAACCAAACCTTGGTAATATTTAGTCTTGAGAAGAGGAAGGAAGCTTAAAGGAGACATTATAGTTGTTTTCTATGAATATCAATAATCACTTGCATTTATAAAGTTCTTAAGATTTTCATTGTACTTTATATAAGCAATCTCATTTGATCCTCAAAATGACACTGTTGCAGGTGCTATTAAAATATCAGTTTCCCAGATTGGGAAATTTAGTGACACAACTAGTTAAGTGGCAGAGGCAGGATTCTAATTCAGGCCTTCCTGATTCCAAGTACAGTACTCTACCAACTGTTACAATATGGTTGTTTATTATTTGAAAGACTATAATGGGAAGAAGAGCTATTGTTTTCATTTGTTTGTTTTTGTTTTGGGCCTTAAAGGGTCAAACAGATATTTAGAATTTGCAGAAGCAAAATTCCCTGGGGTGAGGAGTGTGTGTGTGTGTGAAGCTATTTTAACATCCAGAGCTCTCCAAAGCTCTGGAAAGTTGTAGGTTCCCCTTTCCTGCAGAAGGCTATATGGACTTTTTCTAGTGACTTCGTAGAAGGAAAATGTAGAACGGAACAGTTAAATGGAATGGGACAGCTAGGTGGCATAATGGATAGAGTTTCATCTCTGCAGTGAGGAGGACCTGAATTCAAATCCAGCCTTCTACAATTACTAGATGTGTGATACTAGGCAAGTTACTTAACCCTGTTTGCCTCAGTTGTTCATCTATAAAATGAGCTAGAGAAGGAAATGACAAATCACTTCTATATCTTTGCCAAGAAAACCCAAAATGGGTCAGAGTCAGTCACAGCTGAAATGACTTAAAAACAATTGCCAATAAGTTTTGAGTTGGATTAGATAGTCACTATGGGACCTGTGAATTCATATTGATTCTATAAAACTCCTTGCTATTCTTTGCTTCCATGCTTTCTGTAGTTTGGGATGCATGGCCTAAAACAGAACTTCTCTAAGGACATACACACACATAGAGGAATAAAATGAAAACCACCTAGTAATATCACACACACACACACACACACACACACACACACACACACACACACACACACACCCCTCTCTCTATGATACGAATTGCTTATACCTAACTCTCACTGAGCTCTCTTGTGTATTAATCCTGTATTTCCTTAAAAAAAACCTTATTTTTATTCTGACTATAGCAAAGAACAAATAAAATATGCATATCTCCATATATAGTAGACCAGGCCAAAAAAAAAAAAAAAAAGATTGTATGTGTAACTGAAGATGGCTGTTACTTTTGGCTTGCTTCCTTTTTAAAGTTTACAAGAAATTCTCTCAGAACCTTTCAACTCTCCTACTTGTCTCTGATTATTTCTGCCCTTCATTCAATTATATTCTTTCTGTTTAAAAAGACGCCTACTTTGGAGGTACAAAAATTTACTGAAGAAAATAATGCCTTAAAATTTCGAATTGGAGCCCACACTGTGCCACACTGTGCCTCTGGCCCTGCTCCTCATATCAGTCTCCAAGCTGAGGCTCAACATCTTATATACTTTGAGCAAGTTCTCCCATAATGCTGACCTGGAAGTTTCCTACAATTCCATATTTGCCATGGGCATGGTGAGCAGTGATACCAACAATGGCCAAATGGTAACCATGCTGCACCAGTTGGTGCACTACCATGCCAAGGACCCAATCTACCTCTTCATGGTGCACCTGGCCCAGGGCTTGACACACTTGGGGAAGGGCACACTCACCTTCTGCCCCTACCAGAATGACCAGCAGCTCATGAGTCAGGATGCTGTTACTGGACTGCTGAACATGCTCATCTCCTTCCTCAATGTCCCCAACATCATTCTGGGTAAGCCAAACTATGGGCTGTATGGATTGGTGACTGTCATGCAACCGCAGATCCTGATCACCTTTGATGAGGAGCTCTGGCCATTGCCAGTGTCCATCCATGTGGGCCAGGCATTGGATGTGGTGGGAAGCCCAAGACCATAACAGGCTTGCAGATGCACACAACCCTAGTGTTTCTGGCTCATGGGGAATAGGCCGAACTAGCCACACCAAGGAGTTTTTGCCTGTCACCCCAATCCTGGAGGGCTTTGTAATCTTGTGGAAGAACCCCAATTATTATGTCTGAATGGCCCTGGGGGACCTAAACTCTGACTGCAGTCTGGGGGACTGGACAATACTCCCTCTTCTGGGGGTGGCCCTCCAAGAAGCCTTGGGGGAACCAGTCCCCTTCTTTTTTGTCATACAATGTGATGCCTATGTTGAATTAAAGATGCTTGTACCCTAAAAAATCCACTTGGGTAGATGGAAACTAATAAATCCATAAGACATCAGGAATTAGAAAGAATGAAAAGAATGAAAAAAAATACAAGAAAATGTGAAATACCTCATTGGAAAGACAACTGACCTGGAAAATAGATCCAGGAGAGGTAATTTGAAAATTATTGGACTACCTGAAAGCCATGATCAGAAAAAGAGTCTAGATACCATATTCCAGGAAATTATCAAGGAGAACTGCCCTGACAGCTTCAACATTAAAGGATCACAAAGCTTGGAATGTGATATTCTGGAAGGCAAAGAAGCTTGGATTAGAACCAGGAATAAACTACCCAGCAAAACTTATCATTCTCTTTCACGGGAAAATATGGGCATCCAATGAAATAGGAGACTTCCAAGGTTTCCCGAAGAAAAGACCAGAACGGAACAGAAAATTTGATCTTCAAATACAAGATTCAAGAGATGTATAAGAAGGTAAAAAGGGGAGAAAAGTTATTCAATAATATTAAACTGTTTACGTCCCTTCTAAGGGGAGATAATACTTTTAACTCTTGAGATCTATATCTCTATAAGGCTATAGCTACCAAATAGACTTTGATGTGATGATATAAAGAAACTTAAGGGGCAGAATAAAAAGATGCTTCCTTTGACCTCTTTCTTTTCTTTTTCTTTTTTTGTTACCATATCCCTATTTCCCTATTTCCCCTTTCCTCCCTACCCCTGGCTTTCTCCTTAAAAAAAAAAAAAAAAAAAAAGGAAAACAAGCCCTTGTAAGAAAATCACATTATCAAATAAAACACAAATCTCCTCATTAACTGTAAATGAAAACACATCTTTTTCTTCATGACCTTACTGTCAAGTGATGAGCAATATGTTTTGTTTTCTCCTTAGTCCTTGGGTTCTGAATTTCTTATTATTTTACTTGTTATTTGAGGCAAGCCCCTCTTTCCCCTGGTGGCAAATTGCTTTACATATATTCTGTATTTACTATTGATCTGTGCAAACCTATGCAACCCCTAGGAAAATGTAAAACTTTGAAAGGAGGGACTGTTTGTTTTTTCAAGGCCTAGTATAGCATCTGAAACATAATGGACACTTGATAAATGTTTTTTGAATTGAATTGAATCAAATGACATGATGAGGCACAGATTTATTGGGATTTTATTTTTACTCGATTTTCCACTCAAAAAGTGGTTTCTTATACATTCATAATTTCACATCCAGCTGAGCCTCATCTGCTTGCTGGCCTACTCAATTCTACACAAATTTGTCACATCTGTAACAGCAGCAACTGTAACTCAGAGCCGTGCTGTCACCCTGGCTGATCATGTAAAGGCATAATAGCACTACAGGCAGGTTAGTAAGACAATGAAAAGAGCAGCCAAAAGCTCCATTGTGGTTCCTTGAAATAGGATTCTAGAACAGGTGATGAAATACCTGGGAAGATGGAATGGGAATGAAAAATGATTGGCTAGAATATGAAGAAAATGGAGACAGAAGTGCAAGGAAGGGGAGAAATGAAATAATAATTTGCACCTGGGCTCATGCTTTGTAAAATAGAACAGGAAATTTAGAAGATTTTATTTTTGGATAGATTTTTCATGTCCACACTACATTCAAGTTGGTGTTGCCCATATTACTAAATGTTTTCTTGTTCACCTTAAACTTACTGAGTCAAATAAAGTAGATATTTCTCATAATAAAAACCTTACAACTAAATATTACTATTTGACATTTAGGAATTTTTTGGAAGAAACTGGCCTTTATAAATTTACTGGTTATTCTAATGCCCTACATTTCAGGAAAAAAGAAGGGTAACTCCTAAGATTTTGTCAGCTATTTATTTCCCATTTGCTGTTTTC
Source organism: Dromiciops gliroides (assembly GCF_019393635.1). Classification (NCBI taxonomy): domain Eukaryota; kingdom Metazoa; phylum Chordata; class Mammalia; order Microbiotheria; family Microbiotheriidae; genus Dromiciops; species Dromiciops gliroides. The sequence continues at coordinate 285,306,849 of NC_057863.1, forward strand.
ATCATTGTGCTGTGTTCATGCAGAAGGAAAGGGACCTGAAAGCTATCAATTTCCTCCTCCTCTTCCTTCTTCCCCTTCTGAATTCAGAGTCAGTACAACAATCAATCTTGTGTGACCTTTCTTCCTCTAGATAGAGTTGGGAAACTTTAGGGTAACACATTGCATGCATACAGTCAATCATCAACATTATATTGATTGATGTTGTGAGGAAATCAATATACAGGAATATATATAAGTATATACAAGTTAACTACAATTCAGATTTTCATTTTTCCTACAATAATTTTCGTATCAATTTATATTTACAGTAGTGAATGTATATAAATCAGATTAAACATGTTACTATGTTTTACTTAAAAAGAAACTTCTGGAATGAGGACTTTTTTATGCATAATCTAAGTATCTTGGAAGCTCTCAGAAAACTACCCACTTTTATATTCTCAAGTGATATTAAGTTTGAAAAAAAATAAATGCAGGGAAACAAAAAAAAGAAGGAAAAAGACTAATATAAATAAGTTAGCAAGAGAAGGTGGAGAGATGCTTATGCCCTTAAAACTTTGTTTATGAACTTTTGCCTAGATGGTTAATCATCAAAGAGAGAAGCATAAGTCACATGATAGGGGAATTAGAAGACTGATCTTTCCTCCACTCTGATTTCCTTCAGATTTCTTTAGCCATAAAGCGCCCTCATGTGTTTAAACTAGAACTAGAAATTACAATGTTCATATCATCTCTCTATCATCAGTTCCATAAGTTTGTTTACACTGGAAAATGACAGCAAAACTATTTTCTAGGTTTTAAATTGAAGATAAATTATTTTCTTGAAAAAACTCTATGACATATATATGAGAGAGAAAGAGAAAGCATGAAGGATTATTGTAAATGAGTGATGATTTTGCTTAGCTTTTTTAGCCCCCCACCCCACAATTGTGTTTTGCTTTGGGACAAATAATAAAATAATTTATTTTTTAAAAAATTCATCCATTTGAGAGCTATTAACAAAAGTCACATTTTCTATATATAAAACTCAAGGGAGTAAGACGTTGTTGGGTACAAATGAGTACATTTTTTAATGATCTTACATATAAAACATCCATTTACTCACCTATTCAGCATTCTAATATGAATGAAACAATCAACAAGCACTCATGAAGCAAGGATGCCAGGAATTATGCTGTGTTAGTGATAGAAGATAAAAGCTAAATAAGTAGCTTTATTTTAGAGGGAGAATTTACTAATCCTTGCAGAATATTTGATATATGTCAGTCCTTGTGCTATACTTTGTAGAGAAACTTAAGATGAAGAAACTGTTCTTTCTAATCAAGGACTTAGAATCTTGTACAAAACTCTGGTTTAGTGGAAAGGGCACTAAATTTGGAATGAGGAAGCTTTGCTTCTTATTTCAATTCTGTCATTTCTGTCGTTCATTTATGTTGTTGTTTGTCCTTCATTCTCAAAGAGAACAAAGATATCAGTAGGTGATATCATAACTTGCAATGAATTGAATTTAAATGAAGGAGGACTGTGTAAGGTCACCAAGCTCATTCTCTCCTCCAGAGTCATCTGGGTCCAGTGGCAACTAGAGATAGTCCTGGATCTTTAAGGTAATTGGAGTTAAGTGACTTACTCAGGGTCACACATCTAGTAAATGTCTTAGGTGAAATTTGAGGTCCTCTCAACTTCAGGGCCACTGCTTTATCCACTGTACAACCTAGCTTCCCCTCTGTCATTTCTATGAGACTTTGGATTAGCCAATTGAACTTCATGACCCTCACCTTATCTCTCATTAGACTGGGTAATCTCAATGGCCCTTTCCAGATCTAAAGTTCAATGATTCCACCTTCTATAACAAAAGATACAAAGTTTAAAATGATTTTGAAGCTGTCTAGTCTAAGTCCTACAAATTCAAAAGAGATGACTTCTTGTTGGGGAGTAGAATGGTGGCAGATAGTATTTCACCAAATTGAATAGGAAAAAATAATTTCAAGATGTGAAGAAACAATAGAATAAGACTTTCTACCTATGTGATGTATGGTGATATTTAATATGGAATATAAAACATTGAGATTTTCAAAGAAAATAGTTTAATTAAATGCACAATTCTTTCACAGGAAGCTAGAGGAAAAAGGAAAGGACTTTAGACCTTGGTTCTGCCAGCCATCTTTCATTATAAGTCATTCAAAATTGTCCTGAGTTATTTGATTGTTGAGTAAAACTAATTCATTCACAGTTGATCATTCTATAATATTGTTGTTACTTTGTACAATGTTCTCCTAATTTTGCTAATTTCATTTTGCAGCAGTTTGTGTAAGGGTATTTTTTCCATTTTTTTAAAGCATCCTGCTCATTATTTCCTAAATCACAATACTATTTCATCACAATCATATACAACAACTTATTTAGACATTCTCTTATTGATGTATATCCCCTCAGTTTCCAATTCTTTGGCAACATTAAAAGAGCTGCTATGAATATTTTTTTGAATCTTTTTTTTGGGGGTGGGGGTGAGGCAATTGGAGTTTAGTGGCTTGCCCAGGGTCACACAGCTAGTAAATGTCAAGTGTCTGAAGTCACATTTGAACTCAGGTCCTCTTGAATCCAGGGCTGGCGTTTTATCTACTGTGCTACCTAGCTGCCACATTCTTCACTACTTTTGTGCCTCCTTTACCAATCTGTTGACTCTTTTTCATGATTTTCTTAAATCACTCTCATTTCTCTTCCCAATTTTTCCTCTACTTCTCTTACTTGATATTTAAAATCATTTTTGAGTTCTTCCATGACCCAAGACCAATTCACATTTTCTTTGAGGGTTTGGACATAACAGTTTTTGCTTTGTTGTCTTCAGAGTATATGTTTTCATTTTCCTTGTCACTATAGTAACTTTCTGCAATGAAGTTTTTTTTTTCCTTGTTGTTTGCTAATTTTTCTAGCCTACTTCTCAACTCTTAACGCTATGATAAAATGGGACTCTGCTTTCAGGGTGGAGGGTGCACTTTACCATGCTTTCAGAGTTTTTGTGCAGCTGTTTTTCAGAATTAATTCTGGGGGGCTTGTAAGTTTTCAGTTTATTCAAGGTGGTATGCTCTAAGGAGAGGTGTGCATACTCTTCTCCTGGCCTTTGTTCTAGTATTTGAGTGACCAAAAGCACATTTTTCTGTCCTTCAGCTGTGACCAGGATCTCTGCTCCCCTGTAGCCATAGGCTCTGATTCTCTAATGCTCCTCCTCACCCCAAGACTATGACCCAGTACTGCCACTCAGATCCAATTAAAGGCAATGCAACAGAATCCTGCCACCAGTGACAACAAAAGGCTCTCTATTCATCACCTTCTTACCAGTTTTCTGACCACCTTATTGTCTGTGGGCTGAAAGTTCCAGAAGCAGTCACTTCCACTGCTCATCCAGTCCCTCCCAAAGACTGTTTCTGGTTTGCTGGGGCTATGTCTGTGCTGACATGGCCTCCATGGAACTGGGCTCCACTGTCACCCTGGTGCAACTGTGATGTTTCAAATCTAAATGTGTGACTAAAAATCGAATGTGTGGTTGCCTTAAATTAGAACCTTATAGCACCAGTCTTTGGGCATTAAGCATTTATTAAAGTATATTAGAAGTTAATAAAAGAGAGAGGAAGAACATGTGGAGTTCAGAAAGGAAAAGCCTAGCTACCCTTGCAACTCTGCCAGGATCTCCAACCGCCACTGAGACCTCCAACAGAAAGAAAGATCCCTGTTCTCCCAGAGTAGAAGCTCCCTGCAGGACCACAAGAGAAGCAGTCCCCACAAACAGCTTCAAGCTAATTTTCTTGTAGCATTGATTGACATGACTTACAGGCGGCTCTATGAATAGATGTAACATCCAGACGTTAGTCACATGCTTTCTCCTCAGGGTGGCACTGCCCTGGTTCTCACAATGTCTTTCTCAGCAAGGGGGGTGACACCCTGATTCTCAAACAACAAACCTTCCCTGCCAATCTTGTAAGCAGGGTAGAAGATTGTTTCATTCCATCCTTCTCTGGAATCTGCCACTTCAGAATTTATTCTGAGGCATTATTTTAAAGGTATTTGGAAAGTCCCTGCCTTTTCTGTGCTATCTTCTCTACTCTTTAGAAGACTCTGGAAGACACATATACAATCATAAATTGACTCCTACCCTCAAGAATCCTAGGTTACCATTAAGTCTAGTAATCTCAGACAAAGCCAGGAATAAGAGAGGAAATGTTGGAGATAGATTTGAAGTGCCAAGGAGAGAGAGAGAGAGAAAGAGAAAGAGAAAGAGAGAGAGAGAGAGAGAGAGAGAGAGAGAGAGAGAGAGAGAGAGAGAGAGAGAGAGAGAGAGAGAGAGAGGAAGAGGGTAAGGGAAAGGTTGAGGAAGATGCAGAGGGAAAGGGAGATGAAGAGGGAGGAAACAGAGAAAGAGAGGCAGAGAGACAAAGACAGATACACACAGAAATAGAGAGACAGAAATGCAGAGAGACAGAGAAGGAAAGAGAGAGGCAGAGAAAGGGACAGAGATAGAGAGACTGAATAAGAAACACAGACAGGGACACAGAGAGAAAGAGAAACACTTGCAGAGTTTAGAGCTTGGGTTTATGTAATGAGACAAGGTCCTAGGGATAGTATTTTTAATCACACCTTGATCAAAATTATCGTCTTATCCTCCCATGCCTTGAAAGTCATACTTTTATTTACATTTGCTTGTTTAATTTCTGGTAGCATTAGGTAGAGGCAGTGCTAACATTCAGGATTTAGAACAGTTTTACTGTGCTTAGATCACCACCTAGTGGCAAAAGGTTATTTAGAAAGGTTATATTTTAGTGCTCTTTAGCAAGATCTATGTTAGAATGAGGGGAAAAATGAACTACTGAAATTTCACTCTTATTAATTCATAGAACATAATATGTAAGTAAGAGGGTTGAAAGATATAACAAATCAATGATGAGCAAAGTGTTGATTACTGAGTACTGCCAGTGGAGATAAACAGTTACAGAAAGGGGCAGGAGGGGAAGGGGGCAGCTAGGTGGCACAGTGGATAAAGCACCAGCCCTGGACTCAGGAGGACCCGAGTTCAAATTCGGCCTCAGACACTTGACACTTACTAGCTGTGTGACCCTGGGCAAGTCACTTAACCCCCATTGCCCTGCAAAAACAAACAAACAAAAAACAGAAAGGGGCAGGAGAAAGAGGAAGAGGAAAAGGAAATCGAGGAAAGAAGTGTGGCATAGAGGAGAGATGCTGGGTCCAAAGTTAAAGGACTAGCTTTTGATTCCTGCTACCTTCACTTGCTTGTGTGGTCTTGGGCAAGAGAACATACCTCTCTGAGTCATAGTTTACTCATGTATAAAATCAGAGGTTTTAACTGGATCATCTTCAAGGCCCCTTACATCACTAAATCTATGATCCTTTGATGAAATAGGAAGGGGATTAAATAGCAGGAAGGAATAACAAAAAAGTAGAAAAGAAAAAGTTTATGTGATAAAAGAAAGAGACAATTTGTGTAGGCATGTTAGACTGAACCTTTGAATTCTCTTAAATGTCACCAAGTGCCTTTGGTGTCAAAAGTGCCTATCTTAATGTATGCATTTTGGATGAGGAACATAAAACACTTTCGTATATGTAATGCTTTGTCTTTATATATAAAATTATGTCTATCCCTAATATTTACCCCAAAATAATTAAACTCCTTGGGGCCTAGGACTAGCCTGTTTTTGCTTTTGTGTCCCTAGTACCTACCACAGTGGGTGTAGGTTATTGGAGACTTAAATGCCTACGGAATTGGAGTTATTTGACTGTTTTCACATGTTTTAATCTAAGGATTAATTTTCATTTATATTAATACTTACATTAATGAAGAGGATGCAGTCAAAATATTCACTGGACTGTCAGAAATCTAATTTTCAAAGACAAACATTGAATAAGAGAAGCATAGAGATGAGTTTCAGTATGGAAATTCTTTACTTGACCAGCACACTTTCCTCAGTCCATTATTGAATAGCAGTTTGGGAGAGTGTGGAGAACTCTGGATTTGACATAATAAAACTAAATTTCAAATTCTGATTCTTTTACTTAGTAGCTATATGACCTTAGGCAAGTCACTTAACCTCAGTCAGCTTCAGATTCTTCAACTGTAAAACGATCAAGTTATACTACATCCCCTCTAAAGGCCTTTCTATCCTTTAATTTATTATCTATTTGCCTCATTCCAGTTCCCCATTGAAGAGACTATTGAGTGTCGCAGCTTTGACACATAGGCAGCATGACCACTTGAAGTCTAAGATCTCCTCACTGTGGCTTAGAACATTGTCCCACCCTTATGAGACCTGTACCTGAGAAAGTCAGAGTCCCATCCTTTTCACTAGCCACCTTCACCAACACAGAGATAAGATCTGTATTTCCTCGTTAACAAATCCTTAGTGAAACTAGATTGTTGAAATAAAATGCATTTCAAAAAGATTTGTTTTCAGAGATTCCATTTTAGAGACTACTACCAACTTCAGAGCGTTATCCTTTTAATTTGTTAGTTGGTTGCTTACTCACTGAGTAAGGGCCAAATTTGGTTGTGTGCATCTAAGTGCATCTGCCTAGACTGAGTCTTAACTTTCTGTATTTTCTAAGTTGGAAATTCTCTGTGCAGATCAGAACCTTCTGACCTGAACTGATTCACTTCCTCTACCAAATCATTTATGTCTCAAATAACTCTGAAAATTAAGGTGCTTTATTTCCAATTTAACATTTTCACACACGACACGCTTTATTCTGTATAGAATATATTTAAAAACACCAAGCATTATGTAGAAAGACAAAAATGTATTTCAAATTTCCACAAGCCATAATTCAAAGAAGATTATATACTGCTGTGAAATATCACACAGGCATCTGGAATCCCACAAATAAATATGTCATTCTCTCATTTTCCTAATACAACAAAAACCAGAAGCAAAATGGAAATTGGACAGTTTTGAGTTCTTTCTATTATCATTATGGATCGTGGAGGGGGACAATTAATTTCATTAATCACATCATCTCACTCCAATTAAAGTGACTGACATGGTGTTATGCCCTGATAACTTCCACAGATAAGAATACCTCTGTTGCATGAAGTAATCAAAGACTTTAGACTATTAAAAGTCCATGACTAATTTTGAATGACATTGGATAAAATCAAGTTTAGTTACCCAGGAAATCTGTAAACATCAACTGAGTGATATGGTCTAACCTTAAAGGACATGCATAAAAGCAGTGAGCTACTTTGTAATCAGGGACTCAAATATCTGGCTGCATAGAAGCCCTGGCTTCTTCCTAGACCTCAGTCTCTTCCCCTCCACTCCCCACCTTTGGCTAGAGGAAGACCTTTTAAAGCTTCAAAAGATCTATAGAATTTTAGACTTTGCATTCTACTCTTAGCATCCATTATATGTAGGGGAAGCAATTTGACAACTTCTAGGATCTGTGAGCTCTCCTTTTGTCACATGTTCTTTTTGAAATTAATCTATGTTCCCTAAGACTCTTCATGTTCTTGAGGGAGTATATAACAGAGGTTTCTGGAGGGTGTATTTTTATTAAGGACAAAAACATAGTAAATGCCCTTTTTCTAAAAGATTATTAGGTCTAGTTGAGTAATTAATATGAAGAAATAACCATGGAGGGAAGCACACCAGCCAACCCATTTCTCCTTTGATACATACACAACCCTGGTGTAGTCCCTCTTCATGTCCCACCTGGGCTACCATAGTAGCCATTTGGTTGGTCTCCCTGAATGAAATTTCTCCCCACTCTAGTTCATCCTTCACTCAGCAGCCAGTTCACCATCGTAAAATAGAGGCACTCCCCTAAACAAAAAACTACAATGGCTTCTTGTTATACATAGAATCAAATAGAAAATCTTCTGTTTGAATTTGAAAACCTTTACAATCTGGCTCCTTCCTAACTTTATACTTTACTCATTCTCCATATGCTAGAGTTTAGTGATACTGGACTCTTTGCTCTTCCTTACACAAGATGTTCAATCTCCTGACTCAGTGCATTTTCATTGATTATCCTCTATACTTAGAATATCTTCCTCCTCTTGCCTGCCTCCTGGCTTCCCTACCTCCCTTCAGGGCTCAGCTAAAGTCTTACATTTTGTAAGAAGCTGTTCATAGCCCTGGTTGCCCTGCCCATCACATTAGTGCCTGCGCTCTGAGGTTAGAAAATAATTTGCCCTGTATATATGTTACATGTACATAGCTGTTTGCACATTGTCTTTATCAAATAAAATGTGAGCTCCTTGAGAGAAGGAGCTATTTTTGCTCTTCTTTCTGTTCTCAATACCTGGCAAATGTTAAATGCTTAATAAATTCTTATTGACACCATTTATCAGTAGCAATTAAACAACAACAGCAACAACAAAACATAAAAAAACTTCAGGCTTTCATGGTTAATCCTAGACCCCAGAGTGGAAGTAATAGCTGCCCTCTAAGGATATGACCTGCCCATTTAGGTGTGTATGGGTGAATAACTTGAGATTATGTGATATAATTATCTATATCAAGTTAGAACAGGAGCTTTATCTACTTTAAAAAAAATCCCCAATGTAGCTATGTTTACCCTTTTTTTTCATCTTTAATATTGCTAGCCAATGCCAGCTTCCACTGTACTTAATTGTGCCTAATGCTATTCTTAGGGGGCAGTCCCAAATGTCTGTATTTAACCTCTTTTGTCTGCAATTGTTTCAATTGCAATGATAAAATTGTTTCAATTCAATGATAAAAATCCTATTAAATAAATTGTTATCTAAAAAAGGAAAAGAGACATGCACACATAACTATGATATACAGGAGAATGAGCTAAGAGGGAGAGAATGCTTCTTTATAGACTTGAGTTTACATTAATTGTATTATATCTGTCGTAAATAAATAATATTTAAAAAGCATTTAAAATTCAATTTTTTCTTACAAATGTTGTCAACTGCTTTACTCTTTCCCACTGTAATATCTTTTGGGGGAAATAAAATACCTTGTATGTTGTATACAGTATTCCCTATGAACCTTCATTAATTGTTTTCAAAATATCCCCTTTGCATAAGGCATTTTGGTTTACTATAATCAGGCTTTTTACTTCTTAGGAAATTTTCAGCATTTTAACATTCATTCAGTGGGACCTAAAAAAGTCTTCCTTTGAAAGGAATTAATGACCCCTTTACCCTCCCCCTCTATTTACAATAGAGCTATGAGTCATTTCTCCTATTCCTTTTATACACCTATTACCCTTAGAGTAGATTAGAGAATATTGCTTCCAATGCAGCAGAATGCATTGTACATGGAGGGAAAGGACTTGGGTCCAAATTCAAACTCTACTATTTACTACCTGTATGACTTTAAGCAAGTCAATTCACCTCTTTTCAGCCCTTTGGATTTCAGTTCTCTCATTTGTAAAATGACACTTTCACCTCTTTTTAAGGCCCTTCCTAATTTTCACTCAGGGTAAAATGAAATATGGGCAATTCTTCAAATGAAAAGTATCATGTATCCTAAGAAAAAGTCATAGCCAAAGAAAACACAAAGATTTGCCTAGACAGTCCTATTCAATACACTGCTTTAGTTCTACAAGGACCTCTATAAATTCACAATTGTCTTTTTGCTCAGGACATATACCAGAAATTCTGCATTTATCCTAACACACATTGAAGTATACACTCTTCTTCTTCTTTTTTAATCTGACAATGTTAGATCTAAATGTATGTAGAATGTAAGTATATAAGTAGTGCTTTTGACACTTGTTTGACACCTCATTTTACTGAACTTGAAAAATCAATCTTACTTTCCAGAATCAAATCTCAGTAAGTCTTTGGAGAAGAACAACAGAATAGTAAAAAGTGACATAGACTTCTTCATACACCTCTAGCAAAGGAACAGGTGTTTCTCAGTGAGGAAGTTTCAACCAGTTGAACAAGGATGCAATGTCATCAGGAGGTAGAAGGGAGCCATGTGTAAGAAATCACAAAAAGACAGAAGAAGAACAACAAGATAAAGAAGACTAAGATGGTAGGGAGTTGGTTCATTATATAGAGGAAGTTCCAGAGGACATAGTGGAAAGGGAGTAGGACATTGGGTTGAGAGAGAGGAACAATGAAAGAGAAGGTAGGCAAGGTTTCAGAAGGAAGGTTTGATTTTCTTCAGCCATGAATTCAATATCACAGTGATTGAGAAAGTATATAGGAGCAGGACTTTGCCAAACATTGTTGGATGCATTCAGATGGAATAGTGGTAGATGGGAGTAGCTCTTCTAATGAAGCACTATAGGCATTATTATAGCCACTTTGCAGATTAAGAAACTGATACGCAGAGAGATTCAACAAATTGACCATGGTCACACAACTAGACAATATCAAAAGGATAATTCTAACCCAAATCTTCCCTGCATACTGCCTCTCCTACAGATAAATATTTTTTTCTTTTTTTTCAGCTAAATATATTTTAAAATAAATTTTAGATCTATAAAACCACATATAAAATTTCAGTCAAGTCATGATTGCTTCATTACACCAAGCATTCATATTCAATTGTTGTGGACATTGTCTCCACTGATGGATCACAAATCTTTCATGACTTTGTGAACCGACTTTATGTACTAACATAAACAATAAAGTCAGTACCCTGATTTTTAGCCTCTGTGATTTTGGCTGGAGTAGTGCATTTTTATGAATGAATGAATGAATGAATGAATGAATGAATGAATGAATGAATGACAGAAGTTTCAGGTATTGTAAGTGTCCAAATTAGAAAGGTTAGTCCACAGCCTATAGATCACTTTCATTTAGCAAGACCTTTATTTTCAGTCTTTTTATATTTCTAGAATTAGTTACCATAAATATTTGTAAAAACATGATCACCTCTCTAACTCAGTGAAGTACTAAGTAAAGGAGAATTTTACCAGAGCTTAAATTTGCCAACACTCATTTACTATACTTGTTAAACGGTTTTTAAAACCAAAGAGTTTCTCCAACTACATTAGTGTCTCATTAAAAAATACCACAATGACTATTTCATCAAAATTTTCATTTTGAGATGCCCATGATGATATCCTGTTAATGAAGCCCTAGTGGGAATACAAACTAGCAAGTATTTCAGGTGCTTAATAAGCAGTGCTGTTTCCTCCTTTTCCTGTACACCTTAAGTACTTTTCTCTATTTATTTTAGGTTCATGCCCTCTTCTTACAATGGTGAAATCACAGGGCTTTCAAAATGGATAATGAATTACTTATTATATTATAAGAATAAGGCTGTTTATATGCAAATGGGTCATGAGACACCCTTCCTGGTTTATGAAATGTGCCATTAAAATAACCTATTGATTTTAATATGCATACATTGATAAAATATTTTGTGACAGATATAAAATCCTCCCCAAAAGTAATGAAAAAAATGAATTTCTTTCAGAATACATTTTATTGCCACTTAAAACAGATCAGACAGGATAATCAACTGACTCACAGGAACATAACCTTGAAGTTTTACAAAAATGTATCTTTCACTTTTAATATATGGTGGTCACATCATTTTCAAGTATATATTTTTTCATGACATTAAATTCAAGGATTTAATAAAAAGCAAGCTCATTATAGTGACACAAAACAGGGTGTTATATCCATCTTTTATTTCTCTAAATGATATATCTTAGTTTCATGGGACAATAAAGACTTATGGGTCTCCTGTTAGAAAATTAAATGACAAGACATTTGTTTTCTGAATACTGGGAATTAGATTCTCAAAGATCACAATTGCATAATCCAGATTTTGTATCTTTATCAATACCTACCACAAGTCTATTCAATTCAATTCACCTGAACTTCCTACTCTAGAAGGCAGAGAAATGGCATTCTGTAGTGTCTAGAGAGTTGAATTTAAAGCCATGTTCTTAAGTGTTCTAGACAACTCTTTAAAACTATATATTTTAAAGAATATACTAAGCTGTATTGGTAAGGAGTTTCTTCAGCTGAGAGTTTTTTATGCTAATACAATCATAAGTCCAGGTTTTCAGCAATCATCAAAACTATTTTGTACTAGCTAAGAAATAGAGTGGTAGATAAGTGGGATAAGTTAGATAATAGGACACGCTAGTAAGTGACTAAAGGAATCTTCTGTTTGATAAACCCAGAGAAACTAGCTTCTGGGATAAGAACTCACTATTTGACAAAAACTCTGGGAAAACTGAAAATAGTATGTTAGAAAGTAGGCATAGACCAACATCTCACATTGTATACCAAGATAAGGACAAAATGGCATATGATTTAAACATAAATAGTGATACCATAAGCAAATTAGTAGAGCAAAGAATAGGTTACCTGTCAGATCTATGGAGAAGGGAAGAAAATACCCACATCTATAAAATATTTATAGTAGCTCTTTTTGTAGTGGCAAAGAATTGGAAATTGAGGGGCTGTCCACCAACTGGTGAATTGAGGAATAAGTTGTGGTACATAAATGTAATGGAATACTATTCTGCTTTAAGAAATGATGAGAAGGCAGATTTTAGAAAAACCTGGAAAGGCTTAAGTGTACTAATGCTGAGAGAAGTGAGCAGAACCAAGGGAACATTGTACACAATATCAGCATTGCGCATTGATCAACTATGATGGACTTAACTCTGTCAGCAATGCAATGAGTCAAGACAATACCAAAAAAAAAAAAACTCTTCATGAAAAATGTTCACATATCCAGGAAAAGAATTATAGAATCGGAATGCATATTACATACTATTTTCACTTTGGGTTTTTTTTTTCTTTCTTATGTTTTTTCTCTTTTGCTCTGATTCTTCTTTCACAACATGACTAATGTGGAAATGTTTAACATGATTGTACTCCATAACCTATGATTCTCTCTTGTAGAGGACAGAGGGAAGGGAAAGAAGGAGAAAAATTTTAAGCTCAGTATCTTACAAAAATGAATGCTGAAAACTATATTTGTGGGTAATTTGAAAAAATACTATCAAGATAACAGAAAATATGAGTTCAGCTTTTATTCCCTATTATAGTAATACTAAATACCTGCTTACCAAACAAATAAGAAAATTATTCATGACTGCATTAATTAAGTAAACTGTATTTTAATATTCCATGCTAACATGCAAGCAATTACATTATTTGGTTGTGAGGACGTGAGTACTGTTTCCATAACATTATGCAGTTAGGTACTGATTTGAAGGCTTTATGGTGAGTTAACCACAAATAAGATGATGTAGTGCATATATAGACCAATCTCCTAAAACTTGGATGTGGAAAAGAGATTGTAGCTCATAAAGGAAGATGTTTGTGTGATGGTACTTAACCCTAACTCTACATTTCTTCTCTGAAGTGGTATAAGAGGAAAACAAGGGGCAGCTAAGTGGCACAGTGGATAAAGCACTGGCCCTGGGTTCAGGAGTACCTGAGTTCAAATCCAGCCTCAAATACTTGACACTTACTAGATGCGTGACACTCGGCATGTCATTTAACCCCCATTGCCCCACAAAAAAAAAAAAAAAAAGGGAACCAAAATGGAACTAATGAAAACAAATTGCAGTTTGACCAAACCAAGTACAGACACAAGATATGTGATAGGGGCAATATATAAAAGAATTGATTTGTCAGATATCTAAAACTGCTGACATCACTGAAAAAAACCCCACAACATTATTTTTAAAAAATTATGTAGGGGGCAGCTAGGTAGCACAGTGGATAAAGCACTAGCTCTGGATTCAGGAGGACCTGAATTTAAAGCCAGCCTCAGACACTTGACACCTACTGACTGTGTGACCCTGGGCAAGTCACTTAACCCTCATTACCTCGAAAACAAACACACACAAAAATTAGGGGCAGCTAGGTGGCACAGTGGATAGAGCACTAGCCTTGAAGTCAGGAGGACCTGAGTTCAAATCCAGCCTCAGACACTTAATACGTACTAGCTGTGTGACCCTGGGCAAGTCACTTAACCCCAATTGCCTCACAAAAAAAAAGAAAAAGGAAAAAAATTGATGCAGAGGGTGGCAGCTAGGTGGCGCAGTGGATAAAGCACTAGCTCTGGATTCAGGAGGACCTGAGTTCAAATCTGGCCTCAGTCACTAGAAAATTACTAGCTGTGTGACCCTGGGAAAGTCACTTAACCCTCATTTCCTCAACAAAACCAACAAAAACAACAACAACAAAATGATTCAGAGGATATAGTCAGACTTCCCTATTTTCTAATAACTACAAATAATGTGTGTACATTATTGTTTCTAAAAAATATGAAAAAAATCTATACATGTATTGAGGTTTTTCTGGATGAAAATCTGAGAAGGTAAGAAGCAAGATTTTGCAAATTGTTTTCTATTCAAGAACATTGTCACCAATACAGATATTTGAAAAGTATGCAGATATTATTTTTAATCATGCTGTAGCTATTTTTAGATAAAGAGCATTTACATAGGTAGACCAAAACAAAGAGTACCCCTCCCCCCTTTCACTTTCTTTAATCTTCAGAACAGCCTTGGGATGTAGGTTTAATTAATAACCCAATTTTCCAGTTGAGGCAACCAATGCAAACCAAGGAAACCAAGTGAATAAGTGATTTACGCAGGGTCACAAAATTCATAAGTATCTGAGGCAGGATTTTAACAGCTCTTTCATATTAAAGTATAACATTTTATCCACCATATTAACTGCTCTCAGAATGCAGTTTTTAAAGGCTGTCCTCCAATAATACCATGTAACAGCACCAGATGAACATTGGGGTTAACCATATGAACTTTCATAATAGCAAGCAAAATGGGATCATTTAATTTCTTTCCAAATTCAATTGTTTTATCTTCTTCTCCAAATGAGAAGAAAGTTCAGCTCATCCTTAATTTGTACCTATTGTCATATATATATATATTATATGTATCTATGTATCCACCTATGTATGATACACTAGTTATGTAAATAGATATGCATGTGTGTATATCTTGGTGATCTACCCAACTAATGGCTGCATATCATAATCTTAGCTTTTTCCAGTGAGGATTACTAGTCTACTTCTTTTTGTTTTACTGTGAACTTCTCTAAAGAACTCCTGATCTAGAGCCCAATGCAATTAGTAAAATGTCATTTACCATTAGGAACTTTAAGCAGACCTTATTTATCATAAATAATTCTTGCATGTACATATATATATATACATATATATGTGTGTGTGTGTGTGTGTTTCAACCTTTTTCAGGACATCAATCTTAACAATAATCAATACCTTTAATGATCATGTATAAAATATTTACCATCAAATTTATATTATGGACTGACAGAATTTAAAACTGGAAGAAATCTTAGATTGTATATTTTCTAATCAATCTATCCAATCACCAAATATCTATTAAGCTTCTACTTTGTATCAGGCACTATGCTAGGCAGTAAGAATAGAAATATGTGGTATACTGGATTGATTGTTGACCAGTCAGAAATACCTGGATTTGAAACCTACCTCTATCATTCATTAGCTCTGCTATCTTGGGGTTGTCACTTAATCTCTCTAAGCCTCATTTTCTTCATATGTAAAATGAGGCGATTGACCCATAAGATTATTCAAACTCTAAATCTATGCACCTATGATTCTATGAAAGAAAAAAATGAAACAGTCCTTTCCCTTCAGTTTAAATTTTATTAGGAGAGAAAGAATTTGCATATATCAACATATCATGGACATATTTATTCGTGTATACAGACACATATGTGTATGTTTCCCATATAAAGAATAAGTTGCTCTGATCCAGCCATTCTGGAGAGTAATTTGGAAGTATGAAAAAAGGGCTATGGGTCTGTGTATACCCTTTGACCCAGTAATACCACTACTAGGTCTGTATCCCAAATAGATCATAGAAAAGGTAAAAGGACTCATATGTACAAAAATACATATAACAGCTCTCTTTGTAATGGCAAAGCATTGAAAATTGGGGCAATGCTCATAAATTGGGGAATGACTGAAAAATTTGTGGTATATGAATGTAATGGAATACTATTGTGCTGTTAGAAGTGATGAGCAGGCAGATTTTAGAGAAAGCTGGAAAGACTTAAGTGGACTGATGCTGAGTGAAGTGAGCAGAACCAAGAGGATATTGTACACAGGAACAGAAACATTGTGTGATGATTGACTATTATAGACAGCACTTCTCAGCAATACAATGATCCAAGACAACTCCAAAGGACTCATGGAAAATGTTCTCCTCATCCAGAATAAAAGAACTGTGAATTCTGAAGGCAGATTGAACCATACTGTTTTTTAAATTTCTTTATTAATTTTGCTGTATATCTTTTCACTGGACCAAGATGAATCTGTATGAGAGAGTGAGCCTAGTGACTTTGCACAGCCATACTTCATTTAAATCCAATCCACTAGAAGTCATGTCATCACCTGCCAAAGTCATGGTGCTCTTCCAGGATGAAGGACAAACCATTATCATGTTTAGTATTCAATATTATACTAGAAATGTTAGTTTTAGCAATAAGGGAAGAAATAGAAATTGAAGGAATTAGAATAGACAAGGAGGAAAGAAAACTATCACTCATTGTAGAAAATAGTCTAGAGAATCAACTAAAAATTACTTGAAACAAATACCAACTTTAGCAAAGTTGCAGGATATAAAAAAATCCCCACAAATCATCAACATTCCTATATATGACCAACAAAGCCCAGCAGGAAGAGATAGAAAGAGAAATTACATTTAAAATAACTATAGACAATATAAAATATTTTGGGGTTTGCCTGCCAAGACAAACCCAGGAACTCTATGAACACAATTACAAAATACTTTTCACACAAATAAAATCAGGTCTAAATAATTGGAGAAATATTAATTGCTCATGGGTAGGTCTAGCTAATATAATTAAAATGGAAATTCTATCTACATTAATTTACTTTTTCAGTGCCATACCAATCAAACTGCCTAAAATTATTTCATAGAACTAGAAAAATAATAACAAAATTCATCTGGAAGAATAAAATGTCAAGAATGCCAAGGGAACTAAAAAAATATATAGGAAGGTGGCCTAGCCTTTCCAAATCTAAAATGATACTATAAAGTGGCATTCATCAAAACTATTTGATACTGGGCAAGAAATAGAGTGGTATCGGCAGCTAGGTGGCACAGTACATAAAGCACCAGCCCTGGATTCAAGAGGACCTGAGTTCAAATCTGGTCTCAGACATCTTACACTTACTAGCTGTGTGATCCTGGGCAAGTCACTTAACCCTTGTTACCCTGCAAAAAAAATAGTCGTGGATCAAAGGAAGAGTTTAGGCACAGAAGACACAGTAGTAAATGACTATAGTAATCTACCGTTTGATAAACCACAGACCCCAGCTTCTGGAATACGAACTCGCTATTTGACAAAAACTGCTGGGAAAGCTGGAAGATGGCATGGCAGAAACTAGACACAGAACAACATCTTACACTCTATACCAAAATAAGGTTAAAATGGGTACATGATTGAGACTTAAAAGGTCATACTTGTGGCAAATTAGGAGAGGAAGGAGTAGTTTACCTCTCTCTCTCTCTCTCTCTCTCTCTCTCTCTCTCTCTCTCTTTCTCTTTATTAACTTCTAATATACTTTAATAAATGCCTAAAATTCTAAACTGTTTCTGAATTTATACATAAACCCTAACTAATTTCCCCCCACACTGGGGGGCAGGTAAGGACACACACATTAGATTTTCATCATCACATTCCCCAATTGATAAAGAGTCAAAGGATATGAACATGTAGTTTTCAAATGATGAAATCAAAGCTATTTATTGTCACATGAAAAAAAAATTATCTAAATTACTTTTAATTAGAAAAATGCAAATTAAAATAACTCTAAGGTACTATCTCATAGCCATCATATTGGTTAATATGGCAAAAAAGGAAAATAGTAAATGTTGGAGAAGCTGTGGAAAAATTAGAACACATGCATTTTTTGTGGAGTGTTGTGAACTGTTACAACCATTTTGGAGAACAATTTGGAACTATGCCCAAAGGGCTATAAAACTGTGCATACCCTTTGATCCAGTAATACCACTATTATGTCTGTATTCCAAAGAGATCATAAAAAATGGAAAAAGGACCTACATGTACAAAAACATTTATAGCAGCTCTCTTTGTGGTGAAAAATAATTAGAAATTGAAGGGTTACCCATTAATTGGGGAATTGCTGAACAAGCTGTGATATATGAATGTAATACTATTGGGTTATAAGGAATGATGAACAGGGACAGCTAGGTAGTGCAGTGAATAAAGTAATAGCCATGGATTCAGGAGGACCTGAGTTCAAATCAGTCTTCAGACACTTGATACTTACTAGCTGTGTGATCCTGGTCAAATCACTTAAACCTCATTGCCCTACAAAAAAGAAAGAAAGAAATGAATAGGCAGATTTCAGAAAAACTGGAAATACTTAAGTGGTCTGATGCTGAGTGAAGTCAGCAGAACCAGGAGAACACTGTATACAATAACAGCAATGTTGTGTGATGATCAGCTGTGATAGACTTGGTCCTTCTCATCAAGAAAATGATCCAAGACAATTCCAAAGGACCCATGATGGAAAAAGGTCATCACATCCAAAAAAAAAATGGTACAATCTGATTGCCATTTGAATCATACTATTTTTACTTTGTTTTTTTTTTTCTTAAGGTTTTCCCCTTTTTTCTGATTCCTCTTTCATAACACGACTAATGTGGAAATATATTTAATGTGATGGTACATACATAATCTATATCAGATTACTTGTCTCCTTGGGGAGCAGGGGGTGGGGAAGGGAAGGGAAGGAGGGATAAATATTTGGAACTCAAAATATTATTAAGATGAATCTTGAAAACTATTTTACATGTAACTGGAAAAAATAAAATACTATTAAGATTAGAAAAAAAGGTAAAAAAATGAAGGACAAACAACAACAATAACAACAGTGCCTATTTCATCATATTTCCTCCCCATCTTCTATCCTCATACTCCTGCAGAGACATTCTACAAAGGATTTCAATATAGATACTGATAGCCTCTCAAGCATCACAACTTTCCCAGGGCTCAATTTATCCATTTCCCATAACTTTGTCTTCCACAATATTTCAGCTACACACAGAGATTGTCATTCTCTTGATCTTGTCATCGCTCATAAGTGCTCTATGTTGCAAAATTCTAAAATTCCTTTCCCTGATTGTCATCTGTTATCATGCTATTTTTCCCTTGTACTAGCTACATCATCCTCCCTTCTACATTTTGACCCCTCTATGAGGCAGTTTTACTATATTTTGCCTTCATCCCCTTATCCTGTTGAATATCTTGCCCAGCCAAATCTCAGGCTTGGATTATCCTCACTGACTACTATCTTTTCTCCTATTTGCATGCAAATGAAAAAAACAGAGAAAATCACTTAACTGTGCTGATTAGCTTCCTTGTAAGTTTATGTTATATAATTTCAACAGGTCCCCATTTCACACTTTCATAATCAATTTACTATCCCAAATACCACAACATATTGTCCCATCTCATGTATCCCTCTTCTATCTCCCATCATGGGTCTCCATTCCCGATCCTTTTCAAATGAGAACCTTGTCTCATACTTAATTGCAAAACAAACAAACAAAAATATGAATTCATTTTTTGGCCACTCCTCTTCCCTTCCCTTCTCCATTCCATAGCACTCAGGTGCCTTCTGCCATAGTCTACTTCTTCACCCTTGTTTTACATAATGAGGTAACTCTTCTACTTGCTAAGGCAAACCCCTATATATGCAAAAGTTATTTCATTCTATCTTTTCTTCTCCTGTAGATTGCCCACTTCATCATTCCCATTTGATTAATATCCCCATTTCCACTAATCTTCAATTTCTTTATGTCAACTGGCTGCTTCCCTACTGCCAACAAAGATGACCATTACCATCCTCCAAAAATTCAGACTTTATCCATATATCCCACTAGATTTCCTTATTTATCTTTCCTCCTTTTGTGATTAAAGTTCTTGAAAAATTCATCTGTAATCAAGAACTTCATTTCCATTCCTCTTATTCTCTTCATATCTCTCTTGATTCTGGTTTATGCTATTGTCTTTCAACTGAAACTGCTCTCTTCATAATTATCAATGATCTCTTTGTTCTTGATTCTAGTGGCTCTCCATCCTCATTCTTCTTCATATCTATGGAGATTTTACAACTGTTGAGAATAGTCTTCTCCTTGATACTCTCTTCTTTCTTTCTTTTCTAAATAGTTATCTCTGATCTTCCCCCTACTTCTCTTATTATTCTTAGTCTCCTTTGCAGTATCTTTATCCAGGTTCTAACTACTATGCTACTACCTAGTAATCTAAAACCTAATATCTCTTTTCCAGGCTCCTTTGTCTTCTCCCTTTATACTACTAATTTTTGTTTGATGAGGTCATCATTTTCCATGGACTGAAATTGCAACCCTATTCAGAAAATTCTTAGATCTTTTTGTCTAGCCCTAACATATTTTTTGACTTCTTATCTCAGATCTTTAATTGCCTATTGGACATTTAAAGTGGATGTCATGTTTGCACTTACATCTTATACTCTTGTCCAAACATGATCACATGATCTCTCCCCAACCCCAATCAATCTCCTCTTTTTAACTTTCCTATTATATTTAAGGAAAAACAAAATATCTTTCTCATTACCCAGGCTCACAACATGGATGCTCTCCTTGACTCTTCACTATTTCTCACTGCCCCCCTAAACAGCTGCCAAGTCTAGTCATTTATACATTTGTAATTTCTCTCATATATCCTTCATTCTCTCTTCTGACATTGCCACCATCATCGTGAAACCCCTTGTCAACTCATATCTGAACCATTGCTATAATCCGGTGATTTCTCTCCCTGTCTCCAGTTATTCTCCACATAGTGGAGGGCAATTACTTGCATGTTGTCCCGCCCCTCCCCCAGACTTTAAGCTTCTTGAGAATAAGTGCCTTTTTAATCAATGTACCCTTTTTCTTAGTACAATGAATGGTTCATAACAGGTACTTAATAAATATTTGTTTAGTTTTTTCCATTTTATTTCCTCCAGCAGCTCAGCTCAAACACCAAGAAGGGTTTATTGAGTTGCAGTTAAATCTGGTGGTAGAGAACATGGATTTGTGTAGTGGCATTTTGGGTCTCATCATCCCATGAGGTGAACACATTACCCACCAGTCAGGGAAGCTGGTGAAAGTATGCAGTTTTTGTGTCATGAAAATCAAGTCTATTTGAGCGGCAGATGCTCAGGATTAGCCATGGAGCATATACTTTATTTCTAACCATGAAATAATGCCTCCTCTTTGCCACAGAATTCTTATGACCTTGTTTCCCTTTTCATGCACCTACCCATAAAAATATGTTTTGGTGGTAGCTGGGTAATGGAGTTGCCCTTCAGTCCTTTAACCAACAGCTATTGTTAAGAGTTAATTCAATACAAATTATTAGGCTATGCCAAGTAAAGGTAATAAGGCAGCTGTTGTACCATGTCTACCTGAGGACCTCTTCTCACCCACATCAATCATGTTGACCCCCATAACTGACTGGTAATGATCACTCTGACCCCATTCCACTTCTCCCCTACCCTTTTTAACATTAGAACCTTGGTTCACTGACTTTCTTGTCAGTGAAATTCAGTTAGGACCACATTCAGCCTGCCCTAGTTTCCACCAATAATTTTCCCTAAGGATGGCATTTCAGGCCATTTAATTTGTGTAACCATTCATTGGTAAGGGAAAAAATCAAATTTTCTGTCATCTTTGGATATAATATGTGAGACCACCAGCATCCCTAACCATCCTATCAAGTTTACCAGAAGCTAAGTAGGTCAGACTATGATTGAAACAGTAGAGCTGGCTTGTTTCTCTAAGAAGTCTTTATATTTACCCTGTCTTCATTTTTCTTAATCTGAAACACACTCTTTGCAGGGACAGTCTTGACTCCTGATCCATGGACTGATCCTATGTGTAATGATTGGAACGATGCCACCTACTGGAGACTTGCTGTGGGAAAGCTCCACGATGAGGAAAATGCCTCAGAGACATTGTGGCTTTTCCTTGGCGTCAGGAAATGATGTTTGCTTGTGGGTGCTGTCTATCAAGGCTACCAGCCAATCAACTTGAGGAGCCTCCTATTTTCTGGGAGGAGACAGGAAGGAGGAAAGGGAGCCTGCACGGAGAGCTCTGGGGCTTTTGGGTTCCTGACTTGGTGGTGGTGGCGGCAGAGGACTTCACAGGAAATTTGAGGAAAGATAGGAATGCCAGGCTGTTGGAATTCTGTTCTCAATCTTTTTCTTTCTATTTTCCAATAAACCCTTAAAAACCTAAACTCGTTTTATCAGTGATTTTAGTCAGTTTCCCCCAAAACTGGGGGAACAGATTAGAATCCACATTTAAAATCTTAAATTACACAGTTGTCACTTTTTTCATCTTTGTTGTGTGGTATGCAAAGTATGAGACATTATAGCTCCCCTTTAGCAGATTCATCAGCCCTCATTCTGTATTTGGCAAAAGAAAAGCTCTTTTAATATTGCCATGTGAATGAAAGAGAGGTATAGTTCATAAGAACATGGATGGTACCCATGGAAAGGCCATTGATTACAGACAACTTAATTCTGTAGTTTCTATTGCTCTTCATTTGACTCTTTTATTTTTTTATTTTTCCTTCATTGAGCTTCTCAGCCTCATCTCTGGGCAATTGGTATGGTTTAACTGATATAGTAAAGCTCTCTTTAGAATTCCCAGAGCTGAGGATAAATAAACCTCCTTTACTTGAGCACATTCCCTATCCTCCTACAAAGATATCTTCCAATACTTTGATCCACAGGACACAGACTAGCAGCTTCCAGATCCTGAGATTTTTCTCCACATACCCTTGCACTTTGCTTCTTGCCTAAGCCTCAGATAGCTTACTGATAAACCAGTCTGGGGAGGTGATTTTTGATGAATATTTAATGCTTCAATATCTATTTATATTTATCAGTAAATATTCACTGGGATCCCAGATACTTCTCTAAGTCTTTCTAAAAGGAAAACAAAAACAAAAACAAAACAAATAAATACTTCCCCTTTCACATTCCATGACAGGTTATCATTGACTACTTTAATAGAGCTATTGGGTCTATGAATAACCTAGCCATGCAGATACTGGTGCTGCCTAAACCTGCACCTAGAAATATATCCTATCACTGACCAAGGATGAACAGCTTATCACTATGAACAGAATCCTGTGAAATTCCAATATAGTTTGCTGAGGCCGTATCTCAATAGCGCATATCAAACTTCTACCTACATGTAATTAATTTTCTTTTCCCCAAACAACCTTAATATCTTCTCAATTTGGTGTTTATGGTTACAGAATAAAAGGACCATGATCTGCCCATTGTCTATTTTATGGAAACCCATTTACTTCAATCATGGGAACCTGTCTGTCATTTCTTCTGACGATGGTTCTCACTTCAATGCAACCCTGTTCATTGTCAGGGCAAATGATCTAGCATTTACTGTTTTTCATCTCCCATATCACTTGTAGACTACTAACTTGATGGAGAGACAGAATGCCTCTTAAATGAACAGCATGAAAATTAACTGGATCCCCTGACTACCCTACTTTTTCTCCTGCCAAGCTGTGTCCTTCCTCAATAACAGACCATTAGCTGGCATTTGCCTTTCCCCATGAGAACATAGAAGAACATTATTGCATAGGAATTGTGATAATGAAATTGAGAACTACAGACTATCTCTATTCACAGTTTACAGCCTGATCAGATACCAAAGTAGCCTTCCCTAATGCCCCTTTCCAATGTATTGAAGTTATACTAAAAGGCCACTGAATATGGATTACATAGTTCTATGAGGTACCACTCAATGCACTATCTAAAATCCTTAGATGTACTGCTTAAGATAAGTTATTGGACATAACAAAATAATGCATCCATCACTCATTTCAGTTTTTAAAGTCAGGCACTTATCACTCTACTTTGCATCTATTCCTTCTTATTCCCTCCCAGTTTGGATATTATATGTATGTGGCTGATAATAGAGAACTGTACACTTCTCTGTATCTGTAAAAAGCACTGCAAAAATAATGCTAGTTCTGACAGCATATCCATGTTTCTTTGTTTTTAACTTACTCTCAAGCAAGAGCTAAAATGGGTGCAGAAAATCCCACATAGGCAAGTGAATTCCACGATATTCCCATAATATTCTCTGCCTAGATGATTCTGGCTATTAAGTAAAAGACAGTCTTCCACTACAAGCCTCTATTCCTTTCACTTAGACATCCAACCTGATAACTAAATTCCCAATTATCCATGCTGAAAATGTCCTGTAAAATTTATGCATTTAAATGTAACTCCCCATATAGAGAGGAGAAAAAATTCTGGACAATTATCAAACTAACTCCCTACTATGAGAGCATCCAACAAAATTTAAATAACTAGTCAATCAGCCAACAAGCTGAGAATCCTTGGTCCTAGATCAGCAGGCTAGTGGCATAGCAGGCCAGATGTGAATCCCCAGCTCTAATACAGAAGGAAATCTGTCAGGCAGGGTATCTGCTATAGAAGAGAAGCAAATGGGCTGGGCCACACCAGTGCAGTGAGCAAGCTGCAAGCCACTGAGGCTTCAGAGCAGAAAGCAAGTGATCAGGCCTCTGGTTCCCATCAAAAGAAGCTTGAGGACAGTGCACCCTATGCCCCAGGAGAAGAGTTTAACTTGAAAAGTCAAGAAATAAGCTAAAGTATTAATCAGAAACAAAAAATCATCTTCATAATAGAAAGCTAATAAGACCAAAACAATAACACAGAAGAGGAAAATACTGTCAAAATATCTACATGTAATGGTGGAAAAGGGAAGTTCAGTTCCTCTGAAGACTGAAAAGTCTTCTTGGAAGAGCTCAAAAGTGATTTTTAAAAATCAAATAAGACAGGTAGAAGAAAATAACTCTATAAGATCAGGAATACATAAAGCAGAATAAAAAATGAAAAATTAGTAGAAAACATAATAAAATAACTCATTATTAAAACAACTGACCTGGAAAATAGATCCAGGAGAGATATTTTAAGAATTATTGGATAACCTAAAAGCAATTATCAAAAAGAAGAGTCTAGACACCATATTCTAGGAAATTATCAAGGAGAACTGCCCTGATATTAAAGAATCAGAGTAAAAAATAGTCATTGCAAGAATCGACCAATTATTTTTTGTAAGAGACCCCAAAAGGAAAACTCCGAGGAATACTCTGGCCAATTTCCAGAATTATCAAGTGAAGTAGAAAATACTGCAAGCAGCTAGAAAGAAATAATTTAAAAATCACAGTCAGGATTACAATGACCCTGGAAGTTTCAACATTAAAAGATCACAAGGCTTTGGATATGGTATTCCAGAAGGCAAAGGAGCTTTTATTGCAAACAAGAGTAGACTACTCAGCAAAAGTAAGCATAATCTTTTAGGGGGAAAGATGGCTAGTCAATTCTAAATTTTTATTTATTAGATAAATACAAACTAAAACCAGTATGAGCTATCAGTTCAAACCTACCATATTGGCTAATCATGACAAAAAAAGGAAAATGTTAAATGTTGAATAAGGTGTAAGAAATTGGAATGCATTGTTGGTGGAGTTGTGAACTGATCCAACCATTCTGGAGACCCATTTGGAACTATGTGCAAAGGGCTATGAATCTCCACATACATTTTGACCCAGTAATACCACTACTAGGTTTGTATCTCAAAGAGGTCATAAAAAAGGAAAAGAACCCACATGCACAAAAATATTAATATCAGCTCTTTTTTGTGTGTGGTGGCAAAGAATTGGAAATTGAGGGGATACCCACCAATCGTGGAATGGCTGAACAAATTATGGTATATAAATGTAATGGAATACTATTGTGCTATAAGAAATGATGAGCAATCAGATTTCAGAAAAGTCTTGATAGACTTTTAACTAATGCTGAGTGAAGTGAGGAGAACCAGGAGATCATTAATCACCTTAACAGCAAAATTGTGTGATGATCAACAGTGATTAACTTAGTTCTTCTCAGTGATACAATTATGCAAGACAATGCCAAAAGACACAGGATGGAAAATGCTCTCCATATCCAGAAAAAAACAAACCAAAACTATGGAGTACAAATGTTGATTGGAGGCTACTATTTTCACTTTTAAAATTCTTTTTCTTTCTTGAGGTTTTCCCTTTTGTTTTGATTCTTCTTTCACAACGTGACTAATGTGGACATAAGTTTAACATGATTGTACATATATAACCTATATTAGATTGATTGCTGTCTCAGGTAGGGAAGAGGAAAGGGAGAGAAGGGGAAAAATTTGGAACTCAAAATCTTACAATAATGAATGCAGAAAACTATCTTTGCATGTAATTGGAAAAAATATTGAAAAAAAAATATGAGTACTTCCCTGGACATCCTCTTCAGTGCTGACTGGATTTTCACACAAACTCTTGACATTCATGTCCTAGAGGGGGAGTTTGAATACTCCTTTTCCCTCACAGCTACTTTCAGTCTCTACCTTTACTGCCTGCCCCTGTACAAACATATCTGCTCTTTTAAACTTCATTATATTAAAATTTTACACACAGACCATTTTATTATGGTTATTTTATCCTACCCCCAAACCAACTCCTTCTCCCTCATTCCTCAATAATTTGGGCACCTAGTTAACCATTTTTCTCTTTTCCCCAATTCTTACCATTATCCTAGATGATTTAAAAATCTCTATTATTATTTCAAATCGTTAATCTACCAATTACTCAGCCTCCTTAAATCACATGACTTTCAACTGCACTGTGGCTCAGCTACACAGTGAAATGGTCAAAAACTTATTCTCATCATTATAAACATGTGTCAAATTCTTAATGAAAAACTCTGACATTTCCTCTATTGACCATAGCCTTCTATTATTCCATCTTCCTCTGTGTCTCAGCACATCTAACTCTATTCCTTATCTTCATTAGCCAGCAACATAATATTGTGGAACCATTGGTTACAACAAATAAAGTAATATTGAATGTTGTGGATAAGTTCACCTTGGCAGTATGTTTTGTAGGGATGGACACATAGATGACAAGATTGATGTACTCATTGCCAGAGAAAACTCATTGTTTGGGATCTCTGAAAGAAAGTGTGGGAGAAAAGAAGAATTTGACTGCCTGCCAAACTGAAGGTCTACAGAGCTGTTATGCAGATATCATTGTTGTATGCTTCAAAACCTGGACAGTATGCCAATGACATTCCAGGAAATTGAATTGTTTCCATTTGAATTTTCTTTGGAAGATTCTAAAACTCACTTGAAAAGACAAGTTACTGAACATTAGGGTCCTTTCTTGAGATAAACTGCCAAGCATTCAAACTCTATTGCATAGAACACAACCCTGATGGGCTGGCAGCAATGTTGTATGAATGCCAAACATATATATTCCTCAAAGATTATTTGACAGAGAACTCACACAAGATAGGTACTCACATAGAGGTCAGAAGAAGTCATGCAAGTTCTCTCTGAAGAATGTTGGGATTGATTGTGAGATATGGGAGACACTGGCAAAGGACTGCCTAATGTGGCATACCTGAATCAAAGAAGACTCTGTTCTATTATGGAAGTAGGATTGCAGTACTTCAAAGAAACATGAGATGAGCAAATATAGAAATAATTCTACTATAAATGTTCATTTTCACTATTTATGCTTAACCTGTGGTAGAGCCTTCCAAACTCACATTGGTCTGACCAACCAGTCAGACACATTGTCCCTTGACCCCAACCCAATGATGTTATTTTGGTCCTCTTTAAGAATGAGCAACCATATACAAGAATAATCTTAATAGATAAAAGGCTTAGAAAAAAGGTAATATAGCAAGGAAATAAATGCCTTTTACAAGTATGGTAAAGGTAAGAGTTCTTGAGCAAAAAAAAAGGTATTTAGAGGATCACAGGAAATAAAATTCAACATTGTAATTCCATAAAATCAAAATTATTTTGTGTAAAGAAAATTATCCAGTTCAAATTTGAAATGAAACAACAACCATGGAGTGAGGGAAAAACTGGAGCAATCTTTCTTATAAATGTTTAATATCCCAGATATATGGGCACTTGTTACAAGCAGATAAGAAAAAAAAAAACATTCTGCTTTGGATAGTTGCCTAAAGAATTTCAACAGGAAGTTGTAAAAAGAAGAAAGGTAACACATTAACAAGTCACAATATCATCTAATGGAAACTGTAAATAGTTGAATTCTTCAGAAGAAAATCCATCCAGTATACTGGAGGACTTCTTTTTGTTTTTATGTGAAAACTTTAACTTCAATATTTTAGTGACTGTGTGATATTATCAATATGGGCATTCACTTCAAGAGTAACTGAGCCAGGCCTTCCAATCTTTTGTGATTTTGTTCATATCTTCCTATATATCCTCCTCAATTTATCCTCCTTTTTTAAAACAAACAAACAAAACAAAACAAAGCATATTTTGATGATATAAGTATCTACCTTTTCCCACTTCTTTTCCCTGCCTCTGACTATATGGCCAATCTATACCCTTTATATTTTATCCTGCTTCCTGCCTACAAGTCTCTGTTGGCAATATGCATCAGCTCACTTATGCCCACTATACATTTCCTTTACCTTTTAGGTAATCATTACTTTTATTGTTCAAAGACTTTGGTGTTCCATAATTTATAATCATAAAGCATTGTGAAAATCTTTAATATTGAAAACATGAGAATTTGTCTCACAGAGATCCTTGGTATCCTTGAGAATACTCAACAAGTTTGTCAACCCAATCTAGTCTATTCTTTATTTCCAATTAAATTAGGCTCCAGGTATTGATAGTATTGGGCCTAAGACAAATCTATACTTCAACAAATTAAATTTACAATGTATAAAAGTGAATGTTGGTAGTGGAGCCAAGATGGTGGAGAAAAGCCAGTAAGCTACCTGAGCTCAACTAAATTTCCCTTAAAAACAACATTAAATCAAGCCTCTAGACAGATTCTGAAAGTACAGAACCTACAAAAAGAAAGAGAATCACAATCTTCCAAATGGAAATAATTTAAAAGACTTCAGGAAAGGTCAGTCTCACTCGGGCAGGGGAGAGGTAGGGAGGGGGGCCCAGGAGCACAGCACACCTCAGCACAGGGCAGCATGGAGGGGGTTGGGGCAAGTCAGCAGGAAGCAACTAAAGCCCCTTGATCCTGGCTTGGTGGGCTAGTGGCACAGCGGGCCAGTGGTGAGATCCACCAGCACTAGCTGAGAGGGCAGGCTGCCAGGTAAGGGGCCACCCCTTACCTGGTGTGACCAGGCCTGACTATCCCAGCACACGCCGGGAGCAAACCCAGGTTGGTGAGAAATCCACAAGACATAGAGGCCTCAGAGGAGAAAGCCAGAGACACAGCCCCTATCTCCCAGAAAAGAAGCTTTAAATAGTGACCCTGGTACATGAGGAGTGGACCTCAACTTAAAAAAAATAATAATAAGCTACAATATGAGCAAGAAACAAAAAAGGGCTTTCACAATTGAGAGCTTCTGTATCCATAGGGAAGAGGCAAAAACCAAACTCAGATGAGGACAATACTCTCAAATTGCCAACATGTGAAGCCTCAGGAGGCAAGATGAATTGGTCTCAAGAACAAAAAGCCTTCTTGGAAGAGACCAAAAAGGATTTTAAAAATCAATTGAGAGAGGTAGAAGAAAAAAGGGGGAGAGAAATGAAAGCAAACAAGAAAATTTTGAAAAAAGAATCAGCATCTTGGAAAAGGAAGCAAAAGAAGCAGCAGCTTGGAAAAGAAAGCACAAAGAATGACTGAAGAAAACAATTCCTTAAATATTTCATTTGGCAAAATGGAAAAGAAGGTGCACAATCTGACTGAAGAAAACAATGCCTTAAAAATTCATATTGGACACCTGGAAGCTAAGGACTCCATGAGACACCAAGAATCAGTCAAACAAAATCAAAAGAATGAAAAGATATAAGAAAATGTGAGATACCTCATTGGAAAGACAACTGACCTGGAAAACAGATCCAGGAGAGACAATTTGAGAATCATTGGACTTCCTGAAAGCCATGATCAGAAAAACAGTCTAGATACCATATTCCAGGAAATTATTAAGGAGAACTGCCCTAATATTATAGAATCAGAGGATAAAATCATCATTGAAAGAATCCACCAATCACCTCCTGAAAGAAACCCCAAATGGAAAACTCAAAGGAATATTGTAGCCAAATTCCAGAATTACCAGGTGGAGAATATACTCCAAGCAGCCAGAAAGAAGCAATTTAATTATTATGGAGCCACAGTCAGGATTGCTCAGGACCTGGCAGCTTCAACATTAAATGATCACAAGGCATGGAATATGATATCCCGAAAGGCAAAGGAGCTTGGCTTGCAGCCAAGAATCTATTACCCAGCAAAACTGAGTATTCTCTTTCAGTGGAAAAGATGGACATTCAATGAAATAGGGGACTTTTATGGTTTCCTGATGAAAAGACCAGATCTCAATAGAAAATTCAATATTAATATACAAGACTAAAGAGAAGTTTAAAAAGGTAAACAAGGAGAAAAAAGTTATTCAATAAGGTTAAACTGTTTAATTCCTACATGGGAAATAATACCTATAACTCTTGAGAACTCTGTGTGTGTATATATATATATGGGCAGACAGAAGGATTATACACAGAGGGTATAAATATAAATTGTCTTTGAAGTGATGATATAAAGAAAATTAAAGGGTTAAAAAGTAGTTTATGGGGAGAAGAGGAAAGGGGAGGTGGAATGGAGTGAATTACATCTTATGAAGAGGTACAAAAACCCTATTACGATAGAGGGAAATAAGGGAGGGGGGAACATTGTTTCAACCTTACTCTCACTAGATTTGATTCAAAGAAGGAATAACATATATGTTCATTTGGATAAAGAAACTTAGCATATTCTTGAGGAAAGTAAAAGGGAAAGGGGAAAAGGTGGGGCTAATAGAAGGGAGGGCAGCAGCAGGGGAGAAAAGGTAAAGAAAAGGGAGGTTGCTGATGAAAGGGAGGGCACATTGGGGGAGGTGGGGATAAGAAGAAAAACATTGGTTGGTGTATGTCTTTAAGGTAATTTGCCTTTTTTTGTCATACATCCCATACATATGCAGGAAGAGTTTGTTTTAAAATCACCAGCTTGATATCTATGGAGAGAATTAATTAAATTTTTACCACATTTGATCTCACTTGAAAATTTCATGCATCCTCTTTACAATACCTTTAATCTAAACCCTCTGCCTTTCCCTTTTGGATTCTACATTCCTATTTATAGAGGTCTATTATAATGCTATCTAATAACATTTTTTCAGAAGTATTATGTCAAACTACAAAATAGAATAGACTTTAATGAATATCTTGTAGTATACTGCAACCTACTCCCCCTACATAAAACCACACCACCCTCAGCTCCAAATGGTTCATGTAATGTTGTTGTTTTTTTCTAAATCAATGAAGAGAAGAAAATAGATGATAAATTGTTAGTGTTTTCCCACTCCCCTATTTCTATTGATCAGAATTACCAGATGTAGAAAACAAATGTTTTTGTCTTTGCAACATCAATATGGATATTACCTTCAAGGAGACAGATTCAATAGCCGTGGCATAATCATGTATTTATCTCTATTAAAGATTCATTCTGTTCTGCCCTACAGAGAAGAAAAAGACAGACTTTGTTGGTAATGTCATTGCCACGCTGTTGGAAACTGGTTTGGAGTTCTTCCAAAGGAAATATGTATGGAGATAATCTCCTTTAAATATGCAGTTTAAAGATTTACCACCCCCAAAGATACTTCTAGGAAGAAAAGTGGTACAAACCAGCTGCCCAATAGCAGTTACTGAGTGGAGGTCAGGACAATTTTCTGCTCTGTATGTTCAGTGCTTGCTTGGATACTCATTACATTTTACTGACGCTCTAGCAATCACTCATGCCATAAGATCTGATGACTTAGATGCTGCTAGTTATATTATAGATTTGTAAGGTTTTTGTGGATCCTAAGAAATAAGAATGTTTACTATATTATGGAGGTAGTAGTGTAAAATAGAGAGATAGGTCTGGAGTAAGAGGAAATGGGTTAAAATTCTGTCTTTGATGCTGACGTTTTTGAACTCAAATAATTTAATCTAGATGGGAGTTAAATTTTGCATCTGTAAAATGATGTTAGGACAAGATTATGAGATCATGGACCCCCAATAAAGAACCTCTGAATTATAGCACTGTTACATATTATTTTAAATAGTGTTGACTATAACCAGTAAGTCAACCTTCAAAAGGGTGTGCTTGACACCATCCATCAACATACCTCCAAACACTGCCATAAGACAATTCCTGGAGCAGCAGAATCCACAAAATAACAGGGTGAGATCATTTACCAGCCAAAGATAACTTAAAAGAGCATCAGAGAAGGTCTGCTTTACTGGGGTGAAAGAGGAGTGCAGTCATGCCTCGCTGATCCAGCCACAGGCAGGCCTTATCTTCAGAGCCTCAGAATCACTTTCTAGGGTCAGCATTTTTTTTCTGTTTGCTCATTTTCTGAGCCTATTGTTTGACTTTTAACTCCATCTCAAAGTGGGGCACTGCTTCCAGGGTGTACAGTCCCGAGCTTCAGGGGGTGCCAGTTGATACAATTTAAGGGGAGGCAAGCAACCACATGACTGCTTGCCCTCTAACCCAGAAGCTAATTCTGTTACCCTGTGGATGCAAGCTCTGGCATGCCTGCCCCCTCCCTGGCCTGTGCCACCACTCAAGACTGCTACCTGGATCCTAGTTTGGGCAAAACAGTAGAGTCCTGCCTCAGCACCAGCAGAAATCCCTGTAATTTCTCCCTGGCCAACCTTTAAACCCTCTCACCATCCATGGGCTAAGTTCCACAAGCAGCGCTGCCACAGCTGATTCTGAGGCTCCTCTAGAGCAGCCTGACTGGGGCTGAATCTGCCCCATGAGGTTTTTATGGGGCTTCCCTCCACTCTCACATTGGCACAAAAGATCTTTCTGCCAACCTTCTAAGCCCCCTTTGCTGGAAAATGATATCACCCCATCATTTTGTGGGTTCTGTTGCTTGCTCCTGGAATTGTCTTATGACATTATTTGAAGGTATTTGGAGATTTTTGGGGGAGAACTCAAGGAAGTCACTACCTTTTCTCTGCCATCTTGGTTCTTCTCCTTGAGAGACACAGTCTGTTTTATAAAGTGATATTTTTTTCAGTATTTTTTGCGTCTCCTTTACCAAGTTGTTCACTTTTCCCCCCATAATTTCGCTTTCATTTCTCTTTCTGATTTTTTTCCTCTACCTTTTACTTTTTTTTTTCAAAATTCTTTTTGAGCCCTTCTATGGCCTGAGACCAATTTGTATTTTTGTTAGAAGCTTTGAATGTAGGAACTTTAACCTTGTTATCTTATGAGTGTGTATGTTCTTCCTTGTCACCATAGACACTTTCTAGGGTCAGCATTTTTTTCTATTTGCTCATTTTCCCAGCTTATTTTTTGACTTTTAACTCTTTGTTAAAGTTGGGCACTGGAGAGGGCAATGTCCCAAGCTCCAGGGGGTTTGTACAGGTGGTCTCTGAGAGATGTCTAGGAATTTCTAAGCCCTTAATTCTTCCAAGGTATGTTTACTACTCTCTTGGCCTGTGCTCTGGTCTATAAGCAACCACAGCCCTGCTTTTCTGTCCTTGAACTAGGAAGCCTGCTCCACTATGGTTGCAAGCTCTTGTGTGCTTATGTTCCTCCCTTGCCTGGGACCACCATGCCACACAAGCCTGTGACCTGTATCTGAGTATGGACAAAACAACAGAGTCCTGCCTTGGTGTTAGGAAAGAGACCCCTGTAATCTCCTTTTTGAGTTGTTCCACACCCTTACCATCTGTGGCCTGAGTTCCATTGCTGATTCATAGTCTCTGGAGGCCTGCTCCTGCTTTGCAGGTGCTAGGGCTATGGTAGGGTTGAATCTACACTGGCACAGCCTGTGCTGGGCTACACTCCACTCTCACCCTGGTGCAGTAGACCTTCCCTGCCAAACTTCTAAGTTTTCTTTTACTGGAAAATGATTTCACCCTCTCATTTTGTGGGTTCTGCCACTCCAAGAATTGTCTTGTGACATGATATGAAGGTATTTGGAGGAGTCTTGGGGAGAACTGAGGCAAGTCATTGACTTTTCTCTGCCATCTTGGCTCTATCATGTGTAAATAGGATTTATTTAAAGGAAGGAATCCAAGCTGTCAATTGCCTTATAAAAAGAACACCCTAAATAACTAAGAATTATAAAAATGCAGATAAACAATTGTGAGGTAACAACTCACATTCATCAGACTGGATAAGTTGACAAAAAAGGGGAATATGGCAAATTCTTGAATGGGTGTAGGGGGAAAGTTCTTTAATACACTGTTCATGAAATAGTGGAATTACCCAATCATTCAGGAAAGCAATTTAGAATTATGGCCCCCAAAATATTGAGTTATATATTATTTTGATTCAGTGATTCTGTTATTAAGTCTATACCCTAAAGAGATAAGAGAAAAAGGAAAAATGACACATATTGTTTGGGCCAAATTTAGTATGGGGAGAGTTAATTGGGCAGCTTCCTGTAATATTGAGGTTCAGAAAATAATGAGAAACCTCTAGGTCCAGAGTTTTCTCCCTTCCAAACTGCCTTTTTAAAAGTTATTTCACTAATACTGATAAGAAAGGAGATTAACAGCCTCTTTTCCACAAACAAATCAGGTTTTATTAATGGGAACAAATTTATAAGACAAGTGAAGTTAATAGAGCCAGGGACAATGAGAAAGGGAAAGATATGACCCACTTCCCAGATGATTAGAATCTAAATCTCTAGGGTAAAAAGGCTCCCAGTTACCTCAAATAAGCTCTGCTTCCTCAACTCCTCAAAACAGCTTGGCTTGAACAAAAACTGACTCAACCCCTAAACTTGCTTCTAGCTCAGCTGGCCTAAAGATCTAGCCTTGCTTCAACAACACAAATTCAACACCACCTGGAATTTTTAGTTCTAAGGAGAATCAGCTGTGTAGTGTCTCCTGGTTCAATCTGAAGGTCAACCAAACCCAGCTCCTCTCTCTCTCCTAATTTTTTATTTGCCTCCTCCTGGAGTTCTTCCTTTTCCTTCCTGTCTCTCCCACCTGAAGGGAGTTTCTTAGCTAGGCTGATTCTCCAATTGGTTCAACAGACCCCCTGGGCTGTCCCTGTTATAATTTGGCCAGGCCCACGTGGGTGTTGGGGAACTCCTAAGTGGGGCTTAGGTACCTTGTTAAGATGCTTTGACTCAATCAAATATTCTTTGTGTTTTTCAGTCCTAACTAATATACATGAGAAATCTGATCAGGTTTTTTTTGTTTGCTGTATTATCTCTTCAAGTATGCACTCATCTTCTCTTGGGCTTTTCAAGGTTACATCTTTTCAGTCTGACCATGATGAAGCAAAGATGGAGTCATGGACACCCAAATCACAATTAATTCCTTTCAATATAAAATATTGATAAACACCTGTTTTCTTTTGGTGGTAGCATAGAATTACAAAATGAAGAGGTGCCAATCAGTTGGGGAATGGATACACAATTTTGGCATATGAATGTTATGGAATATTATATGAGGAGTAATAAAGGAAATGCTTTCAGAATAACCTTGAAAAGACTGGATATAAATTGAGAACATGTTAATTAAACAAAAGTGGAAGAACAACTTAAACAATAACAGATATATGATAATAAAAATCAATTTTGATAAGCTTGAGATAGCTAATTAAGAAAATAGCCAAGTTTTATTCCAAACAACTAATATTGAAATACGCTATACACTTTAAGATACAGATTGACATGGAGTGAATATCAAAACATATTTGTTTTTCTTCACTTTTCTTTTTTTTTTAAATTTAGACATTCATAAGGCAGGGATTTGTTTTACATGAATATCAGTATTTGTATTCAATTTTTTATTTCTTGACTTCTCAATGAGTCAGAAAGGAGATAGAAAATTTGGAACTGAAAATAAAACATTTATTTACCAAAGTGAGGCCATAAGCTGCATAGGGGTGGGGGTGGGAGATGGTGGAGAGCATTGGGGTGAAGTTCAATGGAAAGAAAACTAGAAGTGATTCTGACACTGTAGCATGTTCCTCTTAACTGGATTTAAAACAAAGTAACATGGGAAAAAATTAAGTGTTTGGTAAACAGATCACAAGCATTGCAGAAAGACAGGATATATTAGTGATAGGGAGCTTACATTATCCAGAAAGCTACTAGAAGTCTCTCTCTGTCAAAATCAGAGAAGCTAAAAAATTTCTTGGATAGTTTTTATGAAATTCCATCGTCTAAAATGTGAAAAAAAAACCAACAAGAAGAAATTATATTATGGATCTGATTTTCAATGGTAAGGAGAAACTGGTTGCTGAGATAGAAATGATGGGAAACTTTGAGGGAGTGCCAACTCCTTTCTAGAGTTTACACCAGAGGAGAGAAAACAAAGATGTACTTTGACATGTGTACTAGATTTTGGGGAAAGCAGAACTGAAAGGGTTGAGAGGAGCCCTGTAATTGATGAGGTCCTCCAAATGTTCCTATCTGGGGATGAAATTGTACAGATTCCCTAAAACCCTGGAACACTATTAAATGTTCTAAAAGAAATCCATAATAACTTAATGAGTTTGGCCTGAGCACCCACAAGGGAACCAAATAGCTGAAAAGCATCTATTTTTCTGATTTAAATCTACATTTGGATAGAACTTGAAGGGGATTTTACCTGGGGTCTATAAGGTTGTAAAACATTTCAATCACTGTATTTTAATATAATTGATTTACATTGTAATCCTATATATTTTATTTTGTTTACTTAAAAACTTTTTTTGAGAGAGGGTCCATTATTGACTTCAATAGACTTATGAACTAGTCTTTGTATCTCTGTCATAGAATTTGTCTTATGCATATTTACATCTGGGCCCAGAATCGAATAAGAGGAAAGTGGCCTAGATTGCCCTCAGGATATTGCAAAACTCCTTTACTGACCTCAAGCTTCTCATGAAAAAAGAAAGCCCATTCAAAAGAATAGCATTCTAATGCTGTTGCTGTATGGTAGCTAGACATGGAATTTCTTGGTATTTTAAAGATTAAAATTAATGTCACACAGATGACAATGGAAAGGTGTATACTGATTATGAGCAAGTTTAAGCATATGATCGATAAGTGACTGAGAAATAAGAATAAAGGTATCTTATAATGATTGTATATATTAGGATTAGAATATAATCTAGTCATGTGGCAAAGGTGAGAAAAGTTATATGGACAGCCAGATGACTTCCCTGGTATATCTGTAATGTTAGGAGAAAGCAATGAAAGCTTCTGGTAAGTATATGGACAATGTTCACACACAGTGGACAGGTACAGATGAATGGCGATTTACATCTTTAGCAGGTGTTCATAACTGAATGAGATAATAAATCTATTAGAGTATTTGACTCTATTGGGAGAAAAATGAGAATCAAATAAGGTCTAGGACCCTTGCTTGGCATCAATAGGAAGATGAGAAATGAGAAGAGAGAAGGCAAAGCTACTCAATTCTTAATTGGCTGTTTCTCAGCCAAGGAGAAAGATTCATGCATTACAAATGACAGAATGAAAATGGGGAATAAGAAATTGATACAGAAAATAAATAATTATCATTGATTAATTCAATTCACCTGACCAAGACAAACTACATCCTTGGGTAAGGAAAGACCTGACTTGCTAAGCTCTCATCCATAATACTTATAAGATTATGGAAAATGGGAGCAGTTAACATGATTGAATCAGGACAAATGTACCATTTTTTTTTAAAGTGAAGAGGACAGTGATTTCAAACTAAAGCTTACTAAGCCTTTGTTTCCTGGGAAATTTCTGGAACTTATCATTGTTACAAAAAAGTTGGGGGCAGCTAGGTGGTGCAGTGGATAAAGCACTGGCCCTGGATTCAGGGGGACCTGAGTTCAAATCCAGGTTCAGACACTTGACACTTACTAGTTGTATGACCCTGGGTGAGTCACTTAACCCTCACTGCCTCACAAAAAATAAAAAAAAAAACCCCAAACCAAAACCAAAACCAAACAAACAAAAAGATGGATGTTGAACATGAAGAATGGGAAGTGCTGGTTATAAAAAGCCACCATGACTTGATCAAAAACAGATTATTCCAGACTAAATTTACTTCCCCCAGCCTGCAGCCCCCCCTTTTTTTTTTTTTTTACAAAATTACAACACTAATACTGAGGAAGCCATGGTGTAGTGGATAAAAATCTGGCGATTTCATCCAGAATATCTGATTTCAAATCCCAACTTGATAACATACTACTTATGTGTTCCTGGGTAAGTCATTTAACCTGTTATAGTTTTCTAGGCAATTTTCTATGCTTATGAATCATGAGGTAAATTAAATATCTGTCTATGATAACTGTTTCGGGAGCATTTTTATTTTAATACCATTTTCCTTTTCTAATTTTTTAGATCCCAACAACTGTTTTCATTAGTAATGACTTGTCTTAACACCAGTGCCAATATTATAGACTTCTGCTGCAGACTCCTTTTAATTTTCCAGATATTAAAATAAAAACAAAACCAGTTATCTATTGTATTTAAATGTTAAATGCATAGTTTAGAGTACATTAACTGGATTTTGTTTTGAATGGTGACAAAGGCAAGAGGAAATTGAAAATGAAGTGATTGGAATCTATAGCAGACACTAGCTTTATTTCTCCCTCACCTTAGTTATTTAAAACATAATCCCTCAAAGAAAATTTTAAAGAAAAAAAAATATGGGGCTAAAACTTTCCAGCCCTGATTTAAAATAGTAGATTTTCTTTTCTAGATACCTCTTTAAGCACTAGAATGCTATATTTAAAAATAAATCATACATACATATGTATATGTTTTATATATACATATATATGAAGTTTAGAAATTAGAAATGTCATTCCTTAACTCATACCCTAATATAACTTGGAAGAAATGAACAGTGTGAGAAAGATTTCCTCCCCCTCACTTTAGGCTGTACTTTAATGTTTAATACATGGTACAGTGCAGAATGTTAGGCAGTAATTGGTAGAGAATACAAAATTAGATCAACTGCAGATCAAGGGTTAGTGTGCTCATTATGGGAAGGAATTGCAAGTTTTTCCAGTACATAACAGATAAGCCCTCTGGCCTAAAAAGGAAGGATGATAGTTTCCATTTTCAGAAAAATAAAATAAAACCTTAAACAGGAAACTATTTTTCATCTTATCCTCCAAATTAAATGTTGAACACAAAGCCTCTTCCCGTCTTTTGTCCTTCAAAGAAAATTATGTCCTATGCTTAAGAATATTCCAGAGCAGCCACTTTTTGAAGTGAAACTCTCCATGACAGAGAATTGCCACCAGAGGGCATGCATAACACACCATTCTTAGAATAATTTCTCTATTGGAAGGAAGGAAGGAAGGAAGGAAGGAAGGAAGGAAGGAAGGAAGGAAGGAAGGAAGGAAGGAAGGAAGGAAGGAAGGAAGGAAGGAAGGAAGGAAGGAGGGAAGGAGGAAATATATGTTCTTCCATTTTAAAGGATTAGTTTCTAAAAGTGATTTATAAATTGAATATTACTTGGAATGTTAAAAATAACGATATACTTATTGGTACAAACTCACATCATATTTCAATAACATTGCAAACATTACATACAGAGGTTCTTCAAAAATTTAGAATTGTTTTGAAAATTTGGCCCTACCATGAATGGTGTTTTAAAAGTGGAAGCTAATCCCTAAACAAAATTGCAAGTCAGCTAAAGTTTGTCATTAGTCTTCCCTTGTCCCCACCCCTTTTTTATACCTATCATCACCACTCTTCCTAGCAAGAACTGACATTTCTCCTTTTCAATAGAAAGATTCCTCAACTAGATGGGATAATTTCACTCATTCTTTTTTTTTTTTTTAATTATTTTTTTTTCTTTTAGTGAGGCAATTGGGGTTAAGTGACTTGCCCAGGGTCACACAGCTAGTTAAGTGTTAAGTGTCTGATGCCGGATTTGAACTCAGGTACTCCTGATTCCAGGGCCGGTGCTCCATCCACTGCGCCATCTAGCTGCCCCAATTTCACTCATTCTTAATGTTAGAGATTTCTAGTGCTACTCCTCTCAGGAATATCAGAATTGTTAAAGGGCTTGGTGCTCCAGGGAACTTAGTGATTAAAAGGAATGGTCTGCTGAAAGTATAATATCAAGGAGCAAGGAGAAATTATTTTGATCAGGGTGTCTACCTGTTATGCTCCAAATCAAGTCTCTTGAGGAGTTTTCCCTCGTATATGACCAGTCTTGATCATAAATTTACATTAAAATAGAGTTTATGAATGTAACCCAGCTCTCACTTAAGTGGAAATCTATTATGTCTGTAAAGAATGAATCCTCTCTTGGATCCTCTATCCTATCAGTTGTCAGGTCCAAACAATACCTAATAGCACTGTGGCACAGTAGAAAGTGTTGAATTTGTAGTTAAAAGACTTGGATTCAAGTCTTATTTCATTGGCTGTGTAGCTATGTGTAGCTATAAACTCTAGGAGCCTGAGTTTCCTTATCTGTAAAATGGGCCTGTTAATGCCTATAGGATTTCTATTGAAGGGTTTTGGGACCCTCAAATGAGATACTAAATATAAATTGATCTTCTAATTTTAAAATACAATATAGCAATCAGTTATAATTATTATGTGTGCTGTTTTATATTATTTTACATCAGGAAAACTGAAATATCTCCTGCTGTAATTAATCCTGTTCCTGCTCAAAACTTTTTTTCATAAAAGAAAAATTTGAATAACTTTAGTGACTTTATCAAAACCCCTTGAGGACACCTCATTGAAAACTGAATAAATTAAGAATTTCTTAGATTACTGTAATGATACTGGCTCACATTTACAGAACACTTCAAACTTTATAGAACACTTTCCTCACAACTGCTATATAAGCAAGCACTCTAGACATAATTATAATATTTTATAGATGGGGAAAGATATGATTAAGTCTGTTAGTTTGAATGTTGCCTATTTTAAACACATCTATTGATTCATCTCATTTAATGTGGGAATCATTAAAATAAGCCAATATCTTCCTATTATTTACTTAAGAATTATCCTTTCACAAATTTAGGATATTCAATCTGTTCTCTGATTTCAAAAGTACCCTGTAGTATAGATCTTGGAAGCAGGAAAAAATAAGAGGAAATCTATTCCCAATGTTTGAGAGAAATAACTGTGAAGCCAGAGACTCCATCAAAGTCTGTGGAGAGCCCTCAATCAGAAGAGCTTTTAGGTCCAATTTTAAACAACTCTGCTTTGTCAAGTTGATGCCAAGAGCAAGTTAATTAAACTCTAAAATTTCATCTCAATAAATTTGGCTTCAGATAACATATATTTTTATGTGATTTTGTTTTTTTTGCTCTGATGTGGCTGCCAATTTAACACAAAAAGCACCTGTTTCAGTGGGTGAAAAATGTACCTTGAGCATGTATATACTGCAATTGGAAGGAACAACCTTTAAATTACTCAAACTCCAATTCAAAGAACTCTCTCAGGGTCACATGGTTAAAAAGTATTAGTATTATGACTCCATTCTGAGCACCCCTTCTTATATAGGCAATGTAGAGTACAAATAACCCCATCTAACTTACTGGGTTTATCTCGCACTATATTCCCACATGAATCCCCTACTTGGAGAAAAGATAATTATTACAACTTACTAAAAGTTTCTTTTTGAAAAAATTAAATTTTATTTTTGAAAATATATGTAAAAACAAATTTTGACATCAATTTTTTAAAACTTTGTGTTCCAATTTCTCTTCCTTCTTCCCTTTCCACCCCGTTCTCCCAAGAACTCAAGTAATTCAAAAGGAGTTATACATGAGTAGTCATGGAAAACATTCCCACGTTAGCTAGGTTGTGAGAGAAAACAGTTAAAAAACAAAACTTCAGATTAAAGAATTGTCAAAAACAAATAAAATTAAGAAAAATATGTATTTCCATCTGTTTTCAGATACTATCAGTTCTTTCTCTGTAGATGGATTGCAATTTTCATAATTCTTTCAGGGTTATATTGGATCATTGCCTTACTGAAAATAACCACATGCTTTCCAGCAGATCATCTTACAATATTGCTCTTATTTTGTATACAGCACATTTCACTCTGCTTCAGTTCATGTAGGTCTTTCTAGGTTTTTCTGATAGTATCCTGTTCATCACAACCTCTATATAGTGCCTTAAACTTGACAAAGAATTTTCTTCATAATAGCTCAGCAAAGTAGGTACTATATGTTTTGCCATTATAATCAATCATCATAACTATTTCCTTCCATCCTATTGCCTTCCCATGATATTTACTCTATTTTCTATATTCTTTTAACCTATTTCTCCTCAAACATGTTTTACATCTGACTGTCCCCTTCCCTGCTCTGCACTCCCTTTTTTCACACTTCCCTCCTTATCCTCTTCCCTTCCTACTTTCCTGTAGGGTTAAATAGATTACTCCTCCCAATTGGGTATGAATGTTATTCCCTCCTTGAGCCCACTCTGATGAGATTAAGTAAGGTCCTTGAGATAATTCTGTGTTCTAAATTTTTCTTCCTCCCTCCCCCCTCCACCTCCCTATGAAATCAAACAATTCAATATGGGAAATCAAGCAATTCCTTTTGGGATCCCTTTCAGGAGGTGATTGGTGGTTTCTTTCAATTTCTATTTTTCCATCTGCTTCTAGAATATCAGGGCAATTTCCCCTTGTGCAGTACTTGTGCAGTAATGCAAAACATCTTCACGTTCCTCAAAAGTGTTTTGCTTTTTACTGCTCCCTGCCCCAATCTGCCCTTCCCTCCTTCCCCTCTTCTCCACCCCTTTATCTCCCTCCCCTCCCTCAGGGAAAAATATCACCATACCTACTTATGTATGTATGTTATTCCCTCTTTGAGATAAATCTGATGATAGTAAGGTTACCTTACTCCCCCTTTCCTTCCCCCTCTTCCCCTCCCCTCATAAGCTTTTTTCTTGTTTCCTTCAAGTGAACTACTTCTCTCCAGACTATCTTTCCCCTTCTTCCTCACCCAGTCTATTCCTCCTATACCTTTACTCTATTTTAAAGATGTCATCATGGATTAGTTAGGTGGCAGAGTGGACAAAGCAACAGCCCAGGACCCAGGAGGTCCCAAGCCCAAATCCAGTCCCAGACATAAGACACCTACCCTGTTTACCTCCCAAAGAACAAAATGTAAATTCTTTACTGGTATAATCCCTTCATATTCAGTTCAGACTCATGTCTTCTGTGAATTCCTTACTGAGAAAGTTCTTATGAGTTTGAAGTATTATCTGCCCATGCAGGAATTTAAACAGTTTGATCTTTTAATATCCCTCATGAAGTCTTTTTCCTGTTTACCTTTTTATGTTTCTCCAGGGTCTTGTATTTGAAAGTAAAACTTTCTATTCAGTTCAGGTCTTTTCATCGCAAATACCTGAAGTCCTCTTTTTCATTGAAGTCCCATTTTTTCCTTTTAAAGCGTTTAATCAGTTTTGCTGGGTACAAGATTCTTGGCTGTAGTCCCAGTTCCTTTGCCCTCTGAAATATCATATTTCATGTCCTCCAGTCCTGTAATGTAGATGCTGCTAGATCTTGTTTTAACCTTATTGTAGCTCCACATTATTTGAATTCCATTTTTCTAGATGCTTGCCATATTTACTCCTTGATCTGGGAGCTCTGGAATTTGGCTATAACATTCCTGGAGGTTTTCCTTTTGGGATCTCTTGCAGGAGGTGATTGGTGGTTTCTTTCAATTTCTATTTTGCCATCTGCTTCTAGAATATCAGGGCAATTTCCCCCTGACAATCTCTTGGAGGATGGTATCTAAGTTCTTATTTTGGTCATGCTTTTCAGGTAGTCCAATGATTTTCAAATTATCTCTCCAGGATCTGTTTTCCAGGTCAGCTGTTTTTCCAAGGAAATATTTCATATCACCCTCTATTTTTTATTCAGTTGGATTTGCTCTACTATGTCTTGGTTTCACATAAAGTCACTAGCTTCCATTTGTTCAATCCTAATTCTTAAGCAATTATTTTCTTGAGAGAGCTTTTCTATTTCTTTTCCCATTTGGCTTTTTAAACTGCTGACTTTTTTCTCATGACTTTCCTGCATTACTCTTATTTCTCTTTCCATTCTTTCCTCCATCTCTCTAAATCTTACTTCTATCTCTCCTACTTTCTCTTCAAAGTCCCTTTTGAGTGCTTCCATTACCTGAGACCAATTCATATTTTTCTTGGAAACTTTGAATTTTGGAGCTTTGACCCTGTTATTATCTTCTTCTTTTAAGGGTATATTGTTGTCTACCTTTCCTCCAAAGAAGTTTTCGATGAGTTTGGCCACTCATCTTGGCTGCCTATTTCTAGGTGTTTAGCTACTTCTTAAAGTATAGTGCTGCTTCCAGGACACACTGTTTGAGTTACAGTGTGGCACAGAGCATGATTGGGCTTCTTCTCAGCCTGCCTTGCCTGTGAGTAACCACTGCAACTTTTTCTTTGACCTAGAAACTGAAGTCTGATTGAACTCTGATTCTCTATGATCAGAAGCTTGGTGTGCCTGTCCTCCTTCCCCACTGGGCTACTGCCACTCAATTCAGTCCACTAGTCTAGAACCAGGGTGCTTTGCCCCAACTCCAGTAGACTACCTCTACTTCACCCTAGCCTACTGCTGAACTCCCTCACCTGTCCATGATCAAAGCCTCAGAAGCTGCTGGCACTGAAGATTCTGAGGCACTCTGGAAGCACTGTTTATTCCTGGCTGGGTCTGGACTATGCGCTGAACTGTTCAGCCTGATCAGTAGTTGATCACAATTGCCCTCTTTTTCCTTACTGAATGTTTCTAAAAGAAAATTCAGATTTTTAACAGGAGACCAATATATCTCTAACTCCATCTCCATCTCCACCTCCATCTCCATCTCCCTTACTTGCTCTTACTCCTACTCTCCCT
Organism: Dromiciops gliroides; assembly: GCF_019393635.1. NCBI lineage: Eukaryota > Metazoa > Chordata > Mammalia > Microbiotheria > Microbiotheriidae > Dromiciops > Dromiciops gliroides. The sequence continues at coordinate 285,351,825 of NC_057863.1, forward strand.
CTCTCCCTCCTTCCTTCTCTTTCTCTGTCTCTGTCTTTGTCTCTGTCTCTTTCTTTTTTTCATCTCTCTCTCTCTCTCTCTCTCTCTCTCTCTCTCTCTCTCTCTCTCTCTCTCTCTCTCCCCTCTCTAATAGACACAGTGTTAAGAGCAGAGATATTCTTTTTGTTATTCTTCCTCCTTGTTCCCCAATAGACAGAACTTTATTTTCATCCTGTGCATAGGTGTGGAGACTTTCCTAGCAGGGACAGGGACCATTGTGATTTGGGTGGTGAATTTAATGTATTTAAACATCAAAGAATTAATTTGGATAAAGAACAACACCTGCAATGAATATCAGGAGGGATGGAAGGAGATACACAAGAATGATGAAATGAGTAGTGATGAGGCCTAGCACATGGTTGGAACATCACTGGAACCAAGGAACATCACAGGAACAGAGTTTCCTTTCTTCCTCATAATGGGATATTTCTAGAACTGGGGAATATAAGTGAAAGGATAGTGAGAAGTAAAGGGGAAACAACAAAGTATTTAATCCAAATTAATGCTTAATGTCCTTACATTTCCTCTTCCCAATCATCCTTAGTACATTTTGTCATAGTAGGTACCCACCATCCACCAGGAATGGATTAAAGTGGGTAGTGGAATTCTTATGTGACAGTTATTGAATGGCTCAGCCATGGAAAAGAGAAGTATGGAGAAGGAACAAGAGGTAATGTCATTTGAATTTGTGCCTTTAAGGAAGAAGAAGAGGAGGGATGTATATATCCAATGAATTTAGGAAGCAAAGGGAAATATTAGGTAAACATTCAACTTGGTAAGGATATCTTTTTATGAGACAATCTTATAAACAATAACTCATGTGACAGTGCTAAGCAATACAAGTGCCCTGTGAATCACTCTAACAAGGAATTATACCTCTTTTTTTTTCTATAGTAAAATCTGCCTGGCAACCCATTTGCTTTCTAGAGTAAAGATTTCCTTTCAAATCCAGGACATACTGCCCACTTTCCAGAGGAAAAATAAAATAATGGTTGCCCATCTTACTCTCTTCCTTTTCCTCTGAGGCTATTCCAGCTTTTCTTTACCAGGAGTATCTTCTAAGAGATAGAGTCTACTCTTTCTTTTATGACATTCATTAAAACAACTGAATAAATACTCATCTCTATTAAATGTGTAGTTCTGAACCCCCAGTCATTTTGCACTGGGAAACTCCAAATTGAGGTCACAAAATCTTGATAATTTAGATCAGTGTTTCTTCTAGGTTGTGCATAATAATTATGGGTCAGATTCCCTGGCCAGTGCATTTTATGATAGGTAACTAAGACTATGGAAATTGAAAGGAAACAATGAATCTTATGCATGATGAGCTACTTTCACAGGAAGCCAGAAAGTAAATAAGGGCTTTGTCTGCTTAGAATTGGAAGGGATTGATTCTCAAAAGTGTACCTTTTCCCAAGAAGGGTGCAGGGAAGGGGATATAGGCCAATGCTTTTAAATAAAATATCTGTCTGCTTTTCTCATTGCCACCTGGTTGAAACACAGGATTGGTTCCATCCCAACAATCTGCAGTTTGAATACATCCTCCTCCCAAACATGGATCTATTTCTTTCTGGCCATACGTTCTGGTAAGTTTTCATGGGTTATTTTTCACCAGATGCTCCCCACAGAGCTGATGAGGTATCTACCCTGCTTGAAATGCAGTCCTACTGTTTCTACCTATTAGTTTCCTTGTATGTCTGCTTCAACAGAGGAACTTGGCATCTTGAGCAATGGCACATCCATCAGGTCAGGTCCTTCACATAATTCTCTCTGTTCTTTGAGGCATAACCAAAATCTGGATTACATTCATCAGCAAATATTTCTACTCACTGCCTTAACAGACATAGGAATACAATTGTATCCCAAATGGTCAACTGTAAGCTTATAGTTATAGGAGGCAGCTAGGTGGCATAGTGGAAAGAGTGCTGGGCTTGCAGGCAGGAATTCTGGAGTTTAAATCTGACCCCAGCCACTTAATATCTGTGTGGCCTTAAGCAGGCACTCAACCTCTGTTTTCCTTAGTCCAATAGAGAAGGAAACAACAAACCACTCCAGTATTTTTGTAAAGAAAACCCTTGTGGGTCAGCTAGGTAGCACAGTAGATAAAGCACCAGCCCTGAAGTCAGGAGGACCTGCGTTCAAATCCAGCCTCAGACACTTGACACTTACTAGATGTGTGACCCTGGGCAAGTCACCTAACCCACATTGCCCCACAGGGGGGAGAGAGAGGAAGAGAAAGAAATAAGAAAACCCCTGGACACTATTGTGTATGGGGTCATGAAGAGCTAAAGCTGCCTGGAAAAACAACAAGACTGACAATATTTAAGCAGAGCAATTCCCATAGCATTGCCTCAGGGTGGCTTTAAGAAATTTCCTCTTGGGGGCAGTTAGGTGGTGCAGTGGATAAAGCACTGGTCCTAGATTCAGAAGGAACTGAGTTCAAATCCAGACTCAGATACTTGATACTTACTAGCTGTGTGACACTGGGCAAGTCACTTAACCCTCATTGCCTCTCAGAAAAGAAAAAAAAAAGTTTCCTCTTATGCAATATACGGGACTATAGTACTTGAGTGTTTCTGTCTTTTGTACAAGAACTTTATGATTCTTAACTCATGAGAAAGTTCTTTGTAAAGGCACGCTCAGTGCCATTAGATGTCTCTTTTTTATCAGAATCATTCAAATTATATCTTTAGGTTTTTATTTTTGATAACAACCCACTACTAATGCAAGAAGGCAAATACATTGATGAGAGCACTAGAGTTCTACCATAAAAATTACTTAAAGGAACTAAGAAAGTAGCTATGTTTAGCCCAGATATTCACTGGACATTGGGGGAGGTGAGACATGATAATTCTATTTAACTATATGAAAGGCTGTCATGCCATAGAATAATTAGAACTCTTTTATTTGATCCCTAGAGACAGAAATAGGAACAATGAGTGAAGTTGCTAAGGAAGAAAACAAATATTTAAAGAAAAACTTCCCAATAATTTGAGCTTTCCGGATTTGCAGTGGGCTTGTTGGGAGTGGAGCCAAGATGGTGGAATAAAGGCAGTGACTTCCCAGAGCTCTCCCAGGACCCCTCCAAATACCTTCAAATAATGTCATAAGACAATTCTTGGAGCAACAGAGCCCACAAAAGGATGGGGTGAGATCATTTTCCAGACAAAGTTGGCTTAGAACTTAGAAGTACTGTACTTCTACCCCCTGAAAGTATTCAGGCAAAGTTGCCTTAGTATAGGCATTCTTAACTTTTTTTTTAATCATGGACATAGACTGAGAGAGCCCATAGACCCCTCTCAGAATGTTATTAAATGCATAAAATAAAATACATAGGATCACAAAGGAAATCAATGACATTGAAATACAGCTATCAGTACACACATATAAATGAGTATATATGTATTTGTATGTGTGTATAAAGACATAAATACACATACAAATATATATACACACATATATATGTTTGTACATATGTGTGTTTTCCATGATTAGAGACTTTTATAATTTTTGGCCAGGGATGTTTTATGGATTTCCTCTAAAATGCTGAAATGTGCTTTTTCTCACATCAATCTTACTCATTATTTTTTTCTTTTTTTTCTTTTGTCTCTTTCAGTTTTACTGATGTGTTTTCTTTTTATACTACAGGCGTTTATACATCTCTTCCATTCCTTTGTGAGGGGTCACTTGTAGCCAAACTAAATAAACATTAGGTAATATAGAAAGCAAACAAATAATAAAATGACTTTAGAAAATCTAATCATATAGAAAAGAAAAAAAATGCTTCACTTATTCAGTGCAATTTCACTGCCTTTCCCTCAGTGGTATAATGTATGCAGCATAAGAGTATCTCAGACAAATACAGGAAGAGTCTGAAGAATATACCTATTTCCTGGGCTCTTGCTGCCCATCCCAGAGGATCATTGGCCACTTGCACACATAGATCCAGTGGCAAAAGAACCTGAGACTGAAAAATCAACATAAGAGCTTAACTTTGCACCTCTTTCAAGTTCTACTTGGTAAGCAACAATGCCCTGTCCAGTTTGAGATCCATGTAAATGTTAGCAGAATATATTCTGCTTGCTGTAGCCCCAGTATAGATGAATATCTATGGATAAATCTCCAATGAATGTCTAATTCATTTATTAATCCATTCCTTTTAAAAAATTACTAAGCTCTTCATAAGTTCTAGAAAATTGAGTAAACATTAAAGATACAAAGTAAAATGAAACATTTCCTGTTTTCAAGAAGCTTATATTTGACTGGTACACATATTATTTTAAACAAAACCAAACATATTTTAAAATAAATATTTTATTAAAAAGTAAATGTGTTGGGAGTGGAGCCAAGATGGTGGAATAAAGGCAGTGACTTCCCAGAGCTCTCCCAGGACCCCTCCAAATACCTTCAAATAATGTCATAAGACAATTCTTGGAGCAACAGAGCCCACAAAAGGATGGAGTGAGATCATTTTCCAGACAAAGTTGGCTTAGAACTTCAGCAGGAATGGTTGTTTGTCCCTGGTTGAGAGTGGAACTCAGAACCATACCAGCTGCATCAGCATGGTTCTAGTTGCAGGCAGGGCACTCCAGAGAAATAGGCCTTGGGCACCTTGGAATCGGCTGTGACAGCATCTATGTTGGGAACTCAGATCATGGACAGAGAGGAGGGGAAGATGGGGGACATGTGAGGGGAGTGAGTGAGCCTTACTCTCAACAGGGTTGACTCAAAGAGGGGATATGTAGAGATAATACACACACTCAATTTGGTATAGTAATACATCTTGCCCTACAGGAAAGTGGGAGCAGAAGGGATAAGTGGGGGGTGATAAAAGGGAGGGCCAATTGGGGGAGGGAGCAGGCAGAAGCAAAACACTTTTGGGGAGGGCTAGGGTAAAAGAAGATACAAAATAGAGTGAAAATCAAGGGGAGGAAATAGAATGCAGGAAAATACGGTTATCAATAGTACCTGTGGGGGAAAAAATTGAAGCAAGTTTGTCATACAGACCTCAATTCTCAAACACATAGAGAACTGAATCAAATTTATTAAAATGAAAACCATTCCTTAATTGGTTAGAGGATCAAAAGACTTGAAGTTTTCAAATGAAATAATCAAAGCCTCCTATAGCATATGAAAAAAAAATGCTCTAACCAACTATTGGAGAGATTCAGTTCAAAACAATACTGGGTACTACCTCATACCTATTGATATGGATATTGATATGGTAATAGGATAGCAGAAAAAAATGACAAATGTTGTGGGGGATATGGGGGAAATCAGATATTAAGTCTCTTGGTAAATTTTTAAACTGATTCATATATTCCCTATAGCAATTTGGAATTATGGCCACAGGGCTATAAAACCATGCATACTCCTCAACCTAGCATTACCACTATTAAGTTGGTATCCTAAAAGAGATAACAAAAAAGTTGAATTTGAAATTGGGGTGATGCCCATCAATTGTGGATTTACTGAACAAATTGTGGGATGAGATTAGGATGGAACACTATTGTGTTGTAAGAAATGAGGAGCAGGATGCTATCAGAAAAGCCTGAAGAGACTTACATGAGCTGAGGCAAAGTGAAATGCACTGTATAAAAATAACAGCAATATTGTAAGAAGATCTGCTATGAATGACTTAGTTATTTTTAGCAATGCAATGATCCAAGACAGCTCTGAAGGATTTATGAAAAATGCAATCCATCTACAGAGAAAAACTGATGATACCTTAATACAGATTGAAGTATACTGTTTTTGTTAGTTCCTTTTTCTAAAGTTTTTTGACTGTTTTCTTTCACAACCTGACTAATGTAGAAATGTTTTGTATAACTGCACATGTACAACTTATATTGAATTGCCTGAGTTATTAAGGGGGAGATGGTGTAGGGGACTGATTGAAATGGGTTAACAAAATATAGCATATTTAGTGTACCTAAGCAACAACCTCGGGGTCGCCAGCTGGAAGACCAGCGGCGTGACCCCAAGGCTGTAGCCAGGAACAATGTGTTTCAATTAAAACTAGTTATTCCCTATAAAGACTATTTTGTTCCTGTATTCATCACTGTGAAATCTCTATGTTACATTGTTTAAGTTTCTTCCACTGTCATAGGCACACTGACCATCTGGATGAATCTTAGAGTGTATAAAAACTCAAGATCCTGGGATTAAAGTTCATCTCCAGTGCATGAATGGAGACCCCTGCTCATATCATTTGCAACTCTGGCAGGAGGAAGGGAGAGGGCAAGAGAATTTGGAACACAATTTTTTTTAAAATTATTTTAAAATGTGTTTTTACATGTAACTTGGGTAAATAATTCTAAAATAGCAACAGTAATAATAATAATAATAATAAAGTAAATGTTTTCTTTTAAGGTTGGGGTGGAAGGAGTTTAACTAGCAAAAATTTCAACTGTTTTTTTTGCCTCTGCATCCTAGAATTTTGCTTCTCATTGTAACACTTATTCCAAAGCCTATTGCTCTGAGACTCCCTCCTCATTGGTGGAGATGTATGTCCTGGCTTGAAGAAGAGGTGGGGTGGAGTAGCCTACACTTGAAGAGCTCCAGCCTTCTTTTGTTTTCAAGTTTCACATTGTTTTAGCACTTCTTTTATGAAGCTTGGAGGGGAATATAAAAGAAACCAATCCCACTTTAGGTTGCTGAAGGAAATGATCCTGGAAAGACATAAAAAGAGCTGAAAGTCTTCATCATGTTACTATCTGAAGCTTGCACTTTGGGATTTTGAGTAGTTTCCCCTTGGGTGAGATCTCTCTCTCTCTCTCTCTCTCTCTCTCTCTCTCTCTCTCTCACTAAATTATCTCGCTGACAATAGGAAAGCACCTTCACTCTCTATTGTATGGTTTATATTCTTCTATGAATCTCTTCTCTGCTTTCTGTTGTGCTATGATTGAATAAATGCGTTTCTTTACCATTTGCTGTGTGTGTTCATTATGGAACTGGTTATTTGGTGGGAAAGAGGTCGAGTATTGTATAAAAATCTCAGGGGCCTCCTTCCCCCTATTAATGACACAGCAATCAGGTATTAGATTGAACTTGATCATATCACCTAGATTATAATATTTAAGAGAGCAGGTAGATATAATTCTAGCATGGTACTCCTTCTTTCCAAGGAGAGCATAGTGGCTTCCAGCCTCAAAGTTTGGGGGAGAAGAGTCTATAGGTGTCTGTTCTGCCCCCCTTTAAGCCATACAATGATACCTCCATGCTGAAGGCAGAGGTGTAGGCCTTTTTCACAGATGGGGCCTACCCAAACAATGTGAGGCCTTTGTCTATACACGGGGCCTCCCCAGATAATGTGAGGTCTCCGTCTAAACTTTGTTACAGTAATCTAACAACTATAACCACTGGTACTCCCATGAAGCTTGACTATAGGCTTTGTATACTTTCTCCCTGTTCACTAAAGCCTCTTTCAATTGGGATCCATGAACACATGGATATGATTTATGCATGGACATGTTGGAGACTGACTTCCAATGAGAAGGGTTAGAATCCTTAAAACTTAAGTTTTGGTTCATATTTTGTGTTTCCTCAAACATGGGAGGGGCAGAGTAGGGCACTTTTTGTATTATGTGAATTAGGTATGGGAAAGATATTTATTTCTGACACAGAGAAGAAATGTTAGCTATAAATGTATATATGAATTTACATTGGCAGACTTAAATAAGTAACTGATATTAGGTTGTCCTGGGAGTTTGTGAGTTTGTGACTTAAGCCTTAGAAAAGAAGTGTTTTTCAAGACTTATGAATAGGCATTTTTATATTTCAACCAATTTCTCCATTGTCTCCTTCAAAGTTTATACTTTTTGCCAGTCAGTGCAAGAGTTAGGCTTAGGGTTATGAGCTGGTGGTTAACTTTTTAAAGAAGCACTTCAGGAGTTAGTGGACACTCTTCAAAGTGCAGCCAACACTGATAGATGACAAAGGAGCTTTGGAGCTCTCAAACTTCCCAGGTCACCTAAAAACTTAAACATATCTATGTCAACATTGATGTTTAATGACATATATCATCAAGCAAAGAAACAATAATGATAGCCAGAAACTCAGGCTCCAGCTCCACTGGAGAAACCCCATCTCTTCCCCTTCTGTAGCTACCATGTATACCCTTGTGATATGTCATTGGGCTGGTAAAAAGTGGCCCCTCGACCCAGAAGAATACTACTTGTCAGATAAAATGTGGAATGAAGGAAGGAGTTAAAGTGATATCATTTTCTCATTAAAATTACATCAAACCATCAGCTCTTCTTGCTCAGTACCAATAATGCGATTCCTTTGTTTTGTCCAAAATACGGAGTCATTTGTAGTCCAGGCTTCTCCAGTGACACAGTGTTTAAGGAATGCACTAGCTCAAGTGTTTGGGTGGAAGCAGGAAGAGTGGTTCTGTAAATGTTCTGTTAGATGAACAGAAGTTTTCAATCATTCTCACTTCATTAACCAGTTCCTACTTGTTTGTCAAAATTAGATCTAGAATAGCAGGTTACCTCATTATTCCCTCTACCTTCTGAGCCATGAATGTGATTTTTTTTCATTTAAAGTTAAACATGGAACAGATGGGGTATTAATCAAAGTGCTAACCCAAGAAAATTCAGCTTATAGTGGATTTGTATTCTTGTTGACACTATAGGAGAAGAGCACATAGATGAACCTTTAAGGTAAAGGCAAACTCTTAATTTTGCACTGGATGCAAACAGTATATTTAGGTAGATGCAGTGCAGAGAGTGCTGGGGCCTGAAATCAGGAAAATCTGTATTTAAATCTAACCTCAGACACTTAGTTACTGTATTGAAACTGGGCAAGTCACATAACCACTGTCTACTTTAATTTCCTCAACTGTAAAATGTAGATCATATTAGCAACTATTTCACAGCATTTTTGTGAGTATCAAATGGGATCCTCATGAGAAAGGAGAAAGAAAATCCATGCCAAAGACTTTCATGTATAAAACAAATTATTAAAATATATTATTTACAGCTGCCTAGAGATGGGAGTGGAATACTCCAGAACACTAAATTTGCATTGAGCTTTGGATAATACCTATGATAATTCCCCAAACTATAGTGCTTTGACAGCTTCTCATATTTTGATATTGTGGCATTTCTAAAGACTTCCCATGTTTTCTTTTTCTTTCTTCTTCCTTCCTTCTTTGTAAATGAAAAGAAAAAACACTTTCATGTCTGATACAGAGGGTCATTCATTGTTGGTATTCCAAGTGCAAGGTGTTTTCTGCTCCTTTTATTTTCCAACATACACACACACACACACACACATATATGTATATATATGCATATACACATATACTTACATATATACACACACCTTATATGTATATATATTATACATATATATATTATATATATATATATATATAGAGAGAGAGAGAGAGAGAGAGAGAGAGAGAGAGAGAGAGAGAGAGAGATTTGCATCTAGTAATTGGTTTTGGGCAAGAGTTTAGAATATGAGAGCAGAATTTTCCTTGATTTACTCAAGGATAGAAATAAGAGGGATATTGAGGAACTTATCTATATGTGGGATTATTAAGGAGGCTGGGTTCAGATAGACACTTTATATGTTTATCATTGAACAGTGGATAAAGATATCAGTTAGTTTTAGAGGCAAAAGCTAAAGGAAAATCAATTAATATGAGCCTTGCTTATTTTCAGGGAAATGTCAAGAGAATGTCCTTAGGTTTTCTTATGCGAGGAATCAAGGGTGAGGGGTCTTATAGAGATATTTATGTTTTTTTTTCTCATCTGTTTTTACATATTTGTTTGTTTATTTTGACCGTGTGACTTTACATATGAAATGATAATTGAGATTACATTAAGAAGGAGTGAGTAATTTTTCTTTTCTTTTCTTTTCTTTTTTTTTTGCAGGGCAATGAGGGTTAAGTGACTTGCTCAGGGTCACACAGCTAGCGTCAAGTGTCTGAATCCAGATTTGAACTCAGGTCCTCCTGAATCCAGGTCTGGTGCTTTATCCACTGTGCCACCTAGCTGTCCTGTGATTAATTTTCAAAACACTGTAAACCTAGTAAAGTAATAAAAGTCTAACTCATAAATATAGTCAAGCATAAATGTATATGTTCATTGATGTATTCTGATGAATACAATATTCATTTGCATCATTCAGAGTGAAGGATTGTACTTGCAATTAAAAAATTCTAAGAAGGAAAACCATTTTGATATACACATAAGAAAAGATCATAAAAAACTAAGTAGAACAGACTTATGGAATGCATTGGAGCAGTTAAAATTTATTCACCCTTCTGCACTGTTGGACTAAGATGTCAAATTTGTAGGTAGAATCAGATTAAAATATAATTGGGATATGTTTAACAAAACAAAATAAAGTAAACAAAGATACTATTAACTTGTCCCTTTGTATGTCACTATGGATTCAAAGGGATCCACTTCTACTTGTGCTTCTCAATACTAGACAAGACTTCAAAGTCTCTTAAAGAGACAGAAATGATTTCTATAGTATTACTAGCAAGAGTCTATGGAAACTGGCATAATACACTTATCATCAATAGTGAAAAGATCACCGATTATCAAGGTACTGAGCCAGGATTTCCTCTCCTTTGGATCAAATCTGTATCAGAGATTAGGGATCTTGATAATGACTCTATACCTAGACATTCTAGTGATTAGGTAAGTAGTTGAAGGAGTTGAATGAAATAAAGGTTGACTGAGAAAAAGTTACCTATATAGAGCAAAGACTCCCATCCCTTTAGCTGTGGTGTCACTTCCACATCTCATGACAATCTCTGATACCATATTTCAGAGTAAAGTAGATTGAAATAAGATAATATTAAGGAACTCGTCTTATTCCTTTGCAACATGTTAGGCTTGAGTAGTTTTCAATATTGGAAAACTGAAAGAGGTTTTCCTGTATTGTGTAGTTCTTCTAATGAAGAAAGAAAAAACAATCTGTTATAGAAATGTCAGTAAATCAAGGCTGAATTCAATGCCCAGCACATAGTAAGTCTTTGATAAATGTTTATTGATTGACTAAATTACCAAATTGAGTCATGTCCTCCGTGGATGAGAAGTGGCTACTCCAGAATGAGGCATACATGACAGGGATAGAGTCTAGTATAATAAATTGAAGAACTCTTTCAGCAAAGCAGTATATCATCCTAGATTCTTCAAAGGATTTGTTATTCCACAGATACAGGCACTCCCTCTAATGAAGTAAAATGAAACTCATTTCTACTTTGCCATCCTGTTTAAGTTTGTTCAATGCCCTCTGATAAATCTCCATAGAAGGTATATCTTCCCTGCTAGACACCATCTAATAAATTTCTTTCCATCGTATTTTGTCACTTTGCCATGACAAGCCCAGTGTCTTCGCTGGTCATGTATATAGCCAAAGACAATTTTTTTTAGTATAATCATCAAGACTGATGTATTAGGCCCTGGAGTCAGGAGTACCTGAGTTCAAATCCGGCCTCAGACACTTAACACTTACTAGCTGTGTGACCCTGGGCAAGTCACTTAACACCAATTGCCTCACTAAAAATTAAAAAAAAAAAAAGACTGATGTATTAGAATGACGGCTGGCTTTGGAATGAAAAAGGTCTTTTTTTAAGTCTCGCCTCTGACATGTACTAGTTGCATGACAATGGGCAAGTCATTTAATCTGTGTGTTCCATACAACTCTCTCAAGCTCTCTTACATGTAAGATGCCAATCTCAATTTGTAAGTGGTTTTCACAGCAGGACCTTACCCACTCCACAAAAAAAAAAAAAGTATAGGGCTAGACCAAAAAAAAATTCTATATTAGTGGAAAAATAGAAAAGATCGAATAGCAAAGGAAAAAAGGCTGCATTGTTGATATATCAACAAAAACATTTATAGCAACCCTCTTTGAGGTGGCAAAGAACAGAAAATACAGTGAATGCCCATCAACTGGGGAAAGACTGAAAAAGTTGTGATATGTGAATGTAATGGCATATTATTGTGCTATAAGAAAAGATGAGCAGGGGCAGCTAGGTGAACAGTGGATAGAACACTGGTCCTGGATTCAGGAGGACCTGAGTTCAAATCCGGCCTCAGACACTTAATACTTACTAGCTGTGTGCCACTGGGCAAGTCACTTAACACCAATTTTCTCACCAAAAAAAAAGAAAAAAGAAAGAAAGAAAAAAAAAGGAAAAAAGAAAAGATGAGCAGGCAAATTTCAGGGGTAAAAAATGGAAAGACTTAAATGGACTGATGGTTAATGAAGTGAGCAGAACCAGGAGAAAATTGTATATAGTTACAGCAACATTGTGTGATGAGCAACTCTGATAGACTTAGCCCTTCTCAGCAGTGCAATGATCCAACACAATTCCAAAAAACTCATGATGGAAAATGTTCTCCACATCCAGAAAAAAAGGAACTGTGGATTCTGTATGCAGATTGAACCATACTGTTTCGACATTTTTTTTTGTTTGTTTTTTGAGTTTTTTCCCTTTTGTTATGATTCTTCTTTTACAACATGACTAATGAAGAAAAAATACTACTATCATATTAAAATGAAGTGACAAAGTCAATTTTTGTTCAATGTTTAAAAATATGAGGGTCAGCTTATTTTTGCTATAGTGTACTTTTTAGATTTTTTACATATGCTATTTTAAAAGGCTTTTTTTATATAAAAATATAAATCTTTGAACAAGACAGTTAAAGATCCAGAACATAGTAGAGTTATATTGTTCCTATAGCCAATCAATCATAAAGCCTTTATTAAATGAGTAGTAGGTGCCAGGTACACTCTAGTGACATTCATAATGCTACATTTGGGAACACATCCATTATAATTCCAAAACAAAAAGATTCCAGCTTTAAATCATCCAACATTACATTAAATTCCTTGGCAAAGATTTTGATATTGCCTGTGCCAATGTCTAAACTGAGTAATTTTCCTGTTTAAATCACAATTTATAGAACTTTTAGTCACAATTTTTAGAAACTTCTGGTCAATATAAAAATTAATTGAGCAAAGAAATAAATAAAATAGTTATTCTTGCCTGCTCTCCTTTATAAACAATATTACAATGCTCAAATATTTCACAAATTCAAATGGACATATTTCTATTATTAACAGGTATATTCCTCTCTCTCTCTGAATATATATATATATATATATATATATATATATATATATATATATATATATATATATATATATATTCACTCTGTCCCAAAAATAAATTGAAGATGTTATTGGTCATGAATCATCACAGCTACAGAGTCATGCCATCTCTACACCTCTGTCAATTCAGTAAGTAAATTGAGATCTGGAAGTTAGAGCCTTATTCTATTTAACTAACTTTTTTGTTTTTTTTTTTGCAGGGCAATGGGGGTTAAGTGACTTGCCCAGGGTCACACAGCTAGTAAGTGTCAAGTGTCTGAGGCCAGATTTGAACTCAGGTACTCCTGAATCCAGGGTCGGTGCTTTATCCACTGTGCCACCTAGCCGCCCCCTTAACTAACATTTTAAGAATGGAATGCATGATAAGAAGAACAAAGGTAAATTTAATGGTATTTAATTCATAAATAAAACAATGTGAATTTGATTACTTAGATAGGTAGTATTTTGAGATGGTTTCATGAATTTTTCCATTGTGACGTTATAGCTTTTCAAGATAGACATGATTTAAAACTGAATATTTTTCAAAATTATTAGGTTTTTTGATACATAAATTTCCTTGCTCTCAATATGGCACATAGATTCCCTGCTTTAAAATTCCACCATAAAAGTCGGTTAAGCACATGAGATTTTGAAAGTCAGTAGTTTTTAAAATACTATAAATGGTAGATCAATGTGACTTTTGTTTGCTGCATCATCAGCAAAATAACTTACAAAAGTCAGTAATTCAGTTAGTAAGCATTTATTAATGCCTACTATGTGTCAGACACTATGCTAAGCACTGGGAATAAAAAAAGGGCAAAAGAATTTCATAATCCAATGGAGGACACATGTAAACAAATATGCATAAACAAGCCAAATAAAAATAATTGCAGAGAGAAGGAACTAGAATTAAGATGGATTGAGAAAGATTTCTTTATAGAAGGAGGTATTTTAGCAAGGACTTTAAGGAAGCTAAATCCTCTGTCATTTGATGAACATATTATAATCAACTATGCTTTTTAACCTTATTTTTTGTTAATTGCCTATTTTATTTTCAAAAACCTTGTCAAAAGAGTCTGATATGGGCCTCTAGATATAAAGATTTTCTAATCCCCCCACTTAATCCCCCCACATGATCCCCCCACTTAATAGTATTATACATTTTCCAATTACATGTAAAGGTAGTTTCAATATTAATTTTTATAAGATTTTGAATTTCACATTTTTCTCCCTCTATCCCAAAGACAGCAAGCAATCTGATATATACACATAAATATGTTAAACATTTCTGCACTGGTCATGTTGTGAAAGAATGATAAAAATGGAGGGGGTGAGAAAAAAATCCCCCAAAGTGAAAATAGTATGCTTCAATCTGCATTCAGACTCTGTGGTTCTTTCTCTGGATGTTAACAGCATTTACCATCATGAATTTTTTGGAATTGTCTTTCTTCATTGTATTGCTAAGAAGAGCTTTCAGACATAGTTGATTGTCTCACAGTGTTGCCGTTACTATGTGTAATGTACTCTGGTTTCTGTTCACTTCACTCAGCATCAGTTCATGTAAGACTTTTCAGGATTTTTCTGAAATCGTCCTGCTCATCATTTCTTATAATACAATACTATTCCATTACATTCATATACCAAAACTTATTTAGCCATTCCCCAGTTGATGGACATTCCCTCAATTTCCAATTCTTTGCCACTAAAAAAAAAAAGAGCAGATATAAATGTTTTTGTACATGTGGATCCTTTTCTTTTTTTAATGATCTCTTTGTTATACCTAGTAGTAGATTTCTGGGTCAAAGGGTATCTGCAGTTTGACTGCCCTTTGGGCATACGTCCAAATTGTTCTCCACAGTGGTTGGATCAGTTCTCAACTCCAACAACAATGCAATAATATTCCCATTTCCCACACCTCGAAAATTTGTCATTTTCCTTTTTTTGTTATATTGGCCAATCTGATAGGTGTGAGGTGGTGCCTCAGAGTTCTTTTGATTTACATTTCCTCTAATCAATAGTAATTTAGAGCATTTTTTCCCATGGCAAAAATAGCTCTAATTTCTTCATCTGAACAATGTCTGTTCATATCCTTGACCATTTCTCAACTGGGCAATGACTTGTTTTCTTATAAATTTGAGTCTGTTCCCTATATAGGTGAGAAATGAGACCTTTTTCAGAAACATTGGCTGGAAAACAATTTCCCCAGTTTTCTGTTTTCCCTCTAATCATGGTTGTATTGCTTTTTCTAGTTTTCCCAGCAGTTTTTGTTAAATAATAAGTTCTAAAGCCAGAAGCTGGTAGCTGTGGGCTTATCAGATA
The DNA here is from genome assembly GCF_019393635.1 of Dromiciops gliroides. NCBI lineage: Eukaryota > Metazoa > Chordata > Mammalia > Microbiotheria > Microbiotheriidae > Dromiciops > Dromiciops gliroides. The sequence continues at coordinate 285,367,311 of NC_057863.1, forward strand.
CTAGATTACTGCAGTCATTTACTAGTGTGTCTTGTGTACCTGACAAATTCCACTCTGTGTGTATAAATATTCATCCATTTCACTTAGATTGTCAAATTTATTGGCATATAGTTGGGTAAAATAACTCCCAATTATTGCTTAAATTCCTCTTTGTTGGGGACGAATTGACCTTTTTTTTTCATTTTTGATACTGGTAATTTGATTTCTTCCTTTTTTAAATCAAATGTATCAAAGGTTGCTCCATTTTGGGTTTTTTTTTCCATAAAATCAGTTTTAATTTTTTCCATTTGTTTATTTATTTATAATCTCTCCTTTGATTTTCAGAATTTCTAATTTGGTACTTAATTAGGGATTTTTAATTTTTTTCTTTTTCAAACTATTTTTGTTGTTGTTAAATGCCCAATTCTTTGATCTGCTCTTTATCTATTTTATTCATGTAAACATTTAGAGATATGAAATTTCCCCTAAAAATACATAGGCTACATTCCATAAATTTTAGTATCTTGTCTCATTATCATTTTTCTCTTTGATGAAATTACTGATATATAATTTGCTGTTTGACTCACTCATTCTTTAGGGTTAGCTTAATTTCCAGTTAAATTTTAATCTTTCCATGGTCATTTATTACATGTAAGCTTTATTGCCTTATGATCTGAAAAGGATGCATTTACTAGTTCTACATTTTTGCATTTTATTGTGAGGTTTTGATGCTCTAAAATGTGAAGAATTTTTGTGTAGGTGCCATGTGCCACTGGACAAAAAAGTATATTGCATTCTATGCCCATTCAATTTTCTTCAGAGATCTATCATATCTAAATCATCTAAAATTCAATTTACCTCCTTAAATTCTTTCTTGTTTATTTTGTGGCTAGATTTATCTAGTTCTGAGAGGGAGAGGTTGAGGTCCCCAACCAGTATAGTTTTGCTCTCTATGTCTTCCTATGACTCACTTAACTTTTCTTCTTAGAATTTGAATGGTATACCACTTGGTACATACATGTTTAGTACTGTTATCACTTCTTTGTATGTGGTACCTTTTAAGCAAGATGTACTTTCCTTCCTCATCTCTTTTTTAATGAGATCTATTTATCTTTTGTTTTATCTGAGTTCAGTATTGCTACCCTAACTTGTTTTTTTTTCTTTACTTCAGTTGAAACATTATATATTCTGCCCCAGCCTTTTACCTTTACTCTGGGTGTATCTCCCTGTCTTAAATATGTTTTGTATAAACAAGAAATTGTAAGATTCTAATTTTTAATCCATTCTTCTATCTTCTTTTGTTTTATGGAAGAGTTCATCTCATTCACACAGTTATGATTACTAATTGTGTATTTTCCTACATCCTATTTGCCCCCTTTTTATACTTTCCTTTGTCCTTTTACCCTGCCCTTCCTCACCAGTGTTTCCTTCTGCCCACTGCTTCCCTTAATTTGCCTTCCTTCTATCAGCCCCCTCCCTTTTCTTTCCCCTTTCCTCTCCTACTTCCCTATAAGGTATGATAAATTTATATTTCCAGATGATGGTGTATGTTATTACCTTTTTTGAGCCAAATCTAAAGAGAGTAATTTTCACCCTATGTTCAACCCTTTCCTTCTTTTCCTCTCTGGTAATAGGTCTTTTATATCTCTTCATGTGATGTAAGTCACCCCTTTTTGCCTCTTCTCCCAATAAAATTCTATTTTTCATCCCTCATTTTTTATATCATCGCATCGAAGTCAATTTACATCCACACTGTTTATCTATGTGTGCTCTTTCTCACTGCCCTAATAGAAATATAGGTCTCAACAGTTACAAGCATCATCATGTGCCCTTCTAGGGATATAAACAATTTACCCTTTTTGAATAACATTTTTTTCTTTGCTGTTTACCTTTTTATGCTTCTCTTGAGTCTTGTATTTGAAAATAAAATTTTCTGTTTATCTCTTATCTTTATATCAGGAAAGATTGAAAGTCCCCTAATTGTCTGACTGTCCATCTTTCCTCCTGAAAGATTATGTTCCATTTTGCTGAGTATTTGTTACTTGTTTGTAATCCAAGATCCTTTTCCTTCTGGAATGCTATATTCCAATCTCTCAGATCCTTTAACATAGAAGCTGCCAACACCTGCATGCTCCTGACAGTGACTTCTATATATTTGCATAGTTTCTTGCTGACTGCTTGCAATATTTTCTGGAAGCTCTGGTATTTGGCTACAACATTCCTGTGAGGTTTTTTTTTGCTGTTGTTGTTGTTGTTTTTTGTTTTTTTGCAGGTCAATGAGGGTTAAGTGACTTGCCCAGGGTCACACAGCTAGTAAGTTATCAAGTATCTGATGCTGGATTTGAACTCAGGTCCTCCTGAATCCAAGGCCAGTGCTTTTTCCACTGCACCACCTAGGTGCCCCATTCCTGTAAGTTTCCATTTGGGGATATGTTTCAGGAGGTGATCAGTGAATTATTTCCATTAATATATTACCCTCTGGATCTAGGCTATCAGGAAAGTTTTCCTTGATAATTTCTTGAAAGATGCTATCTTCACTCTATTTTTGATAATGGCTTTCATGTATTGCAATAATTCTTAATCATCTCTCCTGGATCTATTTCCCAGGTCAGTTGCTTTTTTTCCCTAATAAGATATTTTAGATTTTCTTCTATTTTTAAAAATTCTTTTGGTTTTGATAGACTGATTCTTGATGTCTCCTAGAGTAATTAAGTTTCTGCCTGCCAATTCTAATTTTTAAGAAATTATTTTCTTCAGTTACCTTTTATAATTCCTTTTCCCTTAGGCCAATTCTTCTGTTTAAGCAGCTGTTTTCTTGAGTGATTTTTTTCCATTTGAACATTTGTATTTTTTAAGAAATTTTTTCTTCATTTTTTGTCTTTCCTATTCCAAGCTGTTGACTCTCACTTGCATAACCCTCATGGCTTTTCTCAATTTATTCTTCTATCACTCTTATTTGATTTTTAAAATCATTTTTGTGCTCTTTCAAGAAGGCATTTTGGGCTTGATGCCAATTCATCTTTCTCTTTGAGGCTTCATAGGTAGGCATTTTACATTGTTGTCCTCTTCTGAGTTTGTGTTTTGATCTTCTGTGTTGTCATAGTAACTTTCTTTGGTCAGAGTTTTTTTTTTCTGTTTCTTGCTTATTTTGGAATCCATTTCATACCTTTTAATATTGAGTTCTTCTCTTGGAGCACTGTCCCAAGAATCTTGTGCTGGGGCCCAATGGCCTGGTCACTGACTTTCTGCACCAGGGATTCCAATGCTATTGGCTTTCCCATTGAGCTGGGGAATGCCTATAAAGCTGGGGGTTCTGTGGCTAACATTTTGTCTTCTGTGTTTGGTATGGAAGCCTTACTACTGACCTGATGTGCCACTGGTTTGCTGAGTCAGGACAGAGGGTCCTTTGTTTAGGATCTGTGCTATGGCTAAGAGATTCCTGCTGCCTTGCCCAGACACTGTCTGCAGTGGGCTGCAGTCCCCTTTTATCCAAGTGAGAAAGACTTTTCCTTAAGTCCTTTTCAGTTATCTTAATATGAACATTTTCCACTATTTTTTTTGGTAGATTCTCTCCTGAATCCATTTAGAAGCTTGATTTAACATGATTTCTGAGGGAAAATAGGGAGAGTTCTAGCAGTTTACTGGCTTTTCTCTGATATCTTGGCTCTCAGATTTTGTAATCTTTAAAAAAAAATAGCACAGACAAGATTATGAGATAGTATATTTGAACACTATGAATATACACTATACTTACCTGACATAAGATATAAGGTGTAATTTTGTTGGTGGTTATTCAGTTTATGGCACACATTGGAACTGGTAGCACAATTATTTTCATATAAGGTCTTAACTTAGGCAGACGAGATGCATTTTTTATTACTATTAGTACAATTCTTATAATTCAGTATACCTCCTCTTCCTGTTATGTCCCCAACATTGACTAATTCCATCTTTTGTTATTTTTGTCAATTTGCTAAATGTGAAATAAAACTACAAGGTAATTTTGGATTGCATTGTACTTATTATTAGTGATTCAGAACATTATTTCATGTGGTTGTTTATACTGTACAATTCTTTTGAGAATTATCAGTTCACATTTTTTTATTATTTGCTTATGGAGGAACATGCTTTTGTATATTTGTTTTAGTTGTCAACTTATCATTCTTTATTAACACTACAAAAACCCTGTTTGCTCATACTAAATATTAATATTAATAATGTTTTGTTACTGAATTAAACATAAAACCACCAGCTCATTTTACTTTTTCAGTGGAGTACTTGTGGCAAAGATTACATATGCTACACTGTGCTGAGCATGCATGCTTGACATGGCTGCTTATGTACAACACATTTACTTTCTTTTTCCTTCCTTCCTTCCTTCCTTCCTTTCTCCTTTCCTTCCTTTTTTTTTCTTTCTTTCAACATTAGGGAATTCCTAGGCACAACTGTAACACTCTGGATAGTTTCCTTGATCACTAATTGATGAGTCATCAAAATAGGAGCATATATGTAGACATTGTCCCAAGTGAGTAAAATAACAGTTGAGAACACAAGTATAGATTCACACTGTAATGATTGGAATGATGCCACCTACTTGATACTTACTATAGGAAAGCTCCACCATGAGGAAAATGCCTCAGAGGGCAAGGCCATGTGGCTTTTCCTTGGCGTCAGGAAGTGACATTTGCTCATGGGTGCTGTTTATCAAGGCTACCAGCCAATCAACTTGAGGAGCCTCCTATTTTCTGGGAGGGGACAGGAAGGACAAAGAGGGCCTGCGTGGAGAGCTCGGTCTTTTTTGGGTTCCTGACTTGATGGTGATGGGGGCGGCAGAAGACTTCACAGGAAATTGAGGAAAGATAGGAATGCCAGGCTGTTGGAGTTCTGTTCTCAATCTTTCTCTTTCTATTTTTCAATAAACCTTAAAAACCTAAACTTGTTTTATCAGTGATTTTAGTCAGTTTCCCCCAAAACTGGGGGAGCAGAATAGAATCCACATTTAGAATCTTAAATTACACAACATCCAGTAGGAATCTAAAGTATCATGCAAATCAATATTTGAATATAAGTAATACCCAATGCAATATCACCAAGTTGTAGATATAGATAACAGATTTTTTTCTTTGATGTTCTCTCTAGAGCTACGAGTAACTCATTTCTTTTCTTTTTTTGATGAGGCAATTGAGGTTAAGTGACTTGCCCAGAGTCACACAGCTAGTAAGTGTCAAGTGTCTGAGGTTGGATTCGAACTCAGGTCCTTCTGACTCCAGGACCAGTGCTCTATCTACTGTGCCACCTAGCTGCCCCAATTCATTTCTTTTCATGGCCAAGTTTATTTTACTTGGGAACACACATGGAGTTGATTTGAAGGGTTTCTTTATATAGCACAGAAAGATGATGACTTACATTGAAATTTCATTACACTAAAACTGGGTGTTGTATAACCATTTTTGTTTGTTTACTTGTTTTTGTCTTATACTTTGGTAAATTTGATGCAAAGACTTTATATAAAACTTTCTTAAGTAAAATCTTATTACATTTAGTTCATAATGTTACCTGTTTTGATTTTTTAGGATCTTCATTCTTTTATTCGGTGTGTTAGCTATTCCTCTCACTTGTTTTTGTCATTTAAAGTTTGAAAAAAAAAGTATTATCTACATCATTTTTCCAAATTATTGATAAGGCCAAGGACAAATCCCTTGGGGTAATCAAAACACATCTCTTGTAGGTGACATGTAATGATTGGTCAATACTCATTAAACGTTATGTTTGTTTGCCAATTTTCAAACTAACTGTGATATCATTGAACCCACATCACTATTTTGAACAAAAGAAAAATCCACATGATTTGCTGAAATCAAAGTATGCTGTGAGATGGTATATTTAGAGCACTAAAAGGGAGCCAAGATGCTGGAGAGAAGCCAGGAAGTTGCCTGAGCAGTCCTAGATTTCTCACAGAAACAATGATAAATTAAGCCTCTAAACAGATTTTGGAGCTACATAACCAATAAAAATACAGAGTGAAACAATCTTCTGGCTTAAGATAACTTTGAAGGACTTTAGGAAAAGTTTGTCTCAACTGGGTAAAAGGAGGTACAACTCAGAGTTATGTAAAAGAGTGTCAATAGCTTGGGAAAAGAAAACAACTCATTAAAATACAATTGGAGAAATGTAAAAGGAGGTACAAAAGCTGACTGTAGAAAATAATTCCTTAAGGATCAGAATTGGGCAGATGGAGGCTAATGACTCAATGAGACATCAGGAAGTAGTAAAGACTGAATCAAAAGACTGTAAAAGTGGAAGAAAACATAAAATACCTCTTCAGAAAAATAACAGACCTGTTAAATAGCTCTAGGAGGAACAATTTCATA